>NC_143020.1:124257709-124430209 GCF_055824585.1 Amblyomma mixtum | reverse complement strand
AAAATATGTTTAGTCATAGCGCCAAGGGTAGCTAGGTTTGCGAGATAATAAAATGATGAGGGGTCTATGAACAGCGCCCACTTTCAGGTGTTCATTTAGAACCAGGCGCCTAACTGCAATATTTATAATATTAAAAATTATTTTGCCACCTTACAAGTGTGGCGTGACGTCATCACAGCTGCGCGGCGCGGCGTGGATCCGCTGGGACAGCAGCGATGAGCCGAGCTGGGGCCTCAGTTTTCTCTCCGTCTGGCGTGACGTCATCACAGCTGCGCGGCGCGGCGTGGATCGGCTGGGACGGCAGCGACGAACTGAGTTGGGCCCCAGTTTTCTCTCCGTCTGGCGTGACGTCACAACAGAGCTCAAGGTAAAGGTCAAACGTGGAACCGCCGGGACGACGCTGAAGGCTCAAAACCTAGCGCAGTATTGCTTTCGCAATAAAACAGCTAAGTGGAGCGACTCTAGCACGCTTTCAGCGATTTCAGCGTCTCCACTCGTTGAGCCATGAGCCTCTTCTTGCTGCAGCGCATTTTCAATGCCTCGCATTTCCTTGGAGTGTGCGGATGTGCAGTTCGAGGCAATGTGAGGAGTCCATGACCCTTTTGAGCTGCAGGATACCGCGACGAAATCTTTATTTATGCCGATCAGGGCTTTCTATAACCAACCTTTGATAGTCTTGTGGTGAAATTGAGTCCATGAACACTTTTTCCTCTCCTGCCGGCAGTTCGCTGCTCTCCGTAGAAATTACTTGGAGATCCCCCTCGCCCGAGTCGGGCTTCCTCTATCTATCCCGATTCTCCTATACTTCGGGGCAAGAGCCAAGGGATATGCCCTGAAACCAGTGTGCAATTATATTCACGATTATATAATTTCATCTGGTAGATTCCTCTGCTAGAATGTGAATTCACTATATACTTTTCCTTTTCCGTATCTTTTGTTTTGTACAAACTCTAGCTCTACGTCCCAAAGTTATCAAAATACTCCATTCCTTGTACATGGGTGCGTTTGTATCTGCTATGCACCCTGGCCAGTCCCCCGCCATGGGTATGTGCCATTAAGACTGAGGACATTATCATCATTATCAACGCAAACCCCGCTCGCACATTAACACGATGCTAGTACGTGTTCCGAAATGATCTCATACAAACACGGCCGCATATAAGCGTCACTGGAGTGAGTCATACGAGGCTACTGAGGTGACAGATTTTAACGCAGTAGACACCACGGCCGCATGCCCTGTACTTCTTCACGACTACGACGCTTCCTCTGTGTTTAGACGTGACAAGTGAGCAAGCCTACAGCTTAACACAGCTAAAATATTAAGGCGAAAGCCTTTAATGCCTCATACTGTCGTTAGCAGCCGTGTCGGCAGGTGTGTCCGCGTTTCGGTTACGTGCCTTATATGGGAATATGCCAATCATTACTTAATCTATGGCATTCGAATATCGGAATGATAATTGCATGATAAATAATTAAATAATAGTTAAGCATTTAGTCTAATTAACCTTTCTACTCAGACCACATATAAATAAAACCGAGTAAGAAATTGGTCGAGTTGGGGTATCGAACCACGGTCTCCGGAGTGCGAGACGAGCACGCTAACCACTCTGCCAAGCCAGCTCAATGGTTTGGAATGAACACAGGCGCGCATACAGAAGAGCTCTCTGGTGGAACTTTTGGTTACTACAAAGAGATTGTAGCAAGCGTTCGGTTTCTTTCGGCACGTTTTTCCACCGATTATTTGTGGAAGGAAGGAAGGAAGGAAAAACTTTATTTTACTCTAGTCCTTTTTCCTGCGGTTTGGGAGCATCTTCAGAGACGTTTTCTCCTTGATTTTACCCCCAGGAGTCTTCTCTGTCGAAGTCGTCCGCCTCTAATCAGTGGTCGGTTGCCCTCAGTCCAGGGCTCCGCTGGCCACTGCCGCCCGTTGAGCTCGCTGTACCAGACCTTCTTGGTCTTCACAGCAGTCGCTGGACAGCAGAGTCTCCCACTGCTCCGCACTCGGGTTTTGTATTTTGGGGACCACGTCTATCTTTTGGCAGGCCCATGTGATGTGATAGAGAGTAGGTTTTCCGTCGCACCAGGGACATTTGTCCGCGTATATGGTAGGGTGCATTTTGTTTAGTATATGTAGGTTTGGGAAAGAGCCTGTTTGTAATTGTCTCCAAGTGACAGCTTCCTCTCTGCTGAGAGATTTGTGCGGTGGGGGATACCGCAATCTTTTGCCTCTGTAGTTTTGTAGTATGGCCGAGTAATCCCTGGGTGCTGGCGCGAGTTCCGCGGGCTCATCGGATGCTCGGAAAGTAATGTATCCTCGAGCTATCCTGTCGGCCTCTTGGTTCCCTGCCACCCCCGTGTGCCCCGGTACCCACACAATTTTGTGTGGGATCTTGTCGCTTTGTTCTTCCTGGTTTTTAATTCTGTCGCTCGCTGCGAGGAGTATACGGAGCGCGTGACGACCTATCCTGCCATTCATGTAATTTCGGCAGGCTGTTTGAGAGTCGGTGAGTATTGTTAGCGACCGCCCGGTTCTATAGCCCTCCGCCACCGCTAGAGCAACGGCTACTTCCTCGGACTCTGCAGCTGTGCAGCCTCGGAGAGACGCGCTGGTCATTTCGCGTAAAGACGAATCGACCACCGCCGCCACAGCGATTTTGGTGTCTCCTCCTCTCCAAGACGCGTCTGCATACACGGTCGTGGCTTGAGGAGCGTATGTTCTTTCGATGAAGTCGGCCCTCGCTTCTCTTCTGCCTCGATGGAGGTTGGGATCCATGTTTTTTGGTATTGGCGCTACCTTGAGGGTCTTGCGAAGCTCGTCGGGGATCGTTGCCGTCCTCGTCATTTCTCGCATCTGCTCGCGGTATCCGAGCCTCTGCAGGAGCGCTCTTCCAGTCGTTGTCTGCAACAGCCTGAGTTTTTGCGACTCAAGCTGCGCCTCTCGTAGCTCCTCAAAGGTGTTATGTAATCCCAGGGCCATGAGTTTTTCGGTTGACGTGTTGCGCGGAAGTCGGAGCGCTGTCTTATACGCTTTGCGTAGCAGGGCATCCGCTTGTTGTATTTCGTTTTTGTTGAGGCACTGGTAGGGTAGGCTGTACGTGATTCTACTAACTACAAGGCTTCTGACTAGTTTGAGTGTGTCCTCTTCACGCATGCCATGTCGCCTGTTGGTGATGCGGGTGATCATGCGTGAGACTTGTAGTGTTGTTGCTTTGAGCAGGGTAAAAGTGTGAGTACTGCGCTGGTTGGATTGAACCCACATGCCTAAAATTCTTATTGTTGTCTTTTCGGGGATGGGTGTCCCGTCAAGGTAGACGTTGAGTTTTAGGTCCTCGTTGGTTGGGACGGTCCGGTTTTGCTTGCCTCTCCAGACTCTCAGCAGTTCCGATTTCTCGGTCGAGCATGCGAGTCCTCTTTCTGCGAGGTATTGCTCTACACAAGAGGCCGCTTGCTGTAGCCTTTCTTCCTTCTCTCCGAGACAACCCGTGTTTGTCCAGACTGTTATATCGTCAGCATACATTGCATGCCTGATGCCTTCGATGTTCTCTAGTTTTCGAGCTAGGCCTATCATAGCTATGTTGAAAAGTAAGGGGGAGATAACTGACCCTTGGGGTGTTCCCTTATTTGGAGTGCGAATTTTGTCCGATCGAAGGTCTCCTATGCCGATGGTGGCAGTTCTGTCGGACAGGAAGGCTTTGACGAAGCCGTGGATTCTGCGTCCGCAATCCAGCTTGTCTAGGCCCGTAAGGATCGCTTCGTGGCTGACGTTATCGAATGCCCCTTTGATGTCCAGGGCCATTATGACATTTTCTCCCGTCCGAGGTACGTTTCGCAGGACATCTTCTTGTATTTGGAGGAGAACGTCCTGCGTCGAGAGCTTCGCTCTGAAGCCGAACATGGTATGTGGTACACAGTCGTTGTCTTCCATGTAATTTTGCAGTCTTAAAGTTACCACCCGTTCGTAAAGTTTGCCAAGGCACGACGTGAGTGATATGGGCCTGAGGTTTTCAATTTGTAGCTTTTTACCAGGTTTAGGTATCATTATTACTTCGGCGTGTTTCCAATCTTCGGGAACCGTCTCCGCCTCCCAATGTTTGTTAAGAAAGCTGACGAGCTCTTGTATGAGGTCGTCGCTCAGGTTGCGGATTAGGGCGTTGTCGATTCTGTCCGCTCCGGCTGCCGTGTTTCTGGTGGTGTTTCTTATGGCCGCGTAAACCTCTTCCACAGTTATGGGGCGGTCGAGTTTCTCGTTTTCGGCTCCTCGATACGTTCCTTGGTATCGCGGGGGGTTGTGATCGCCGAAACATTTTTCTCGTGCCTTCTCCAGTAGGGTGATGTCTGATCCCTCGAAGGAGTGGATGAACCTGTGGATGGCTTTATTGTTTTCTGATTTTATTTTGGTCGGATCGATTAGTGCTCTTAAGAGATTCCAGGTTCTGGCCGTGCCTAGAGTTCCCCTAAGCGAGTCGCTGAGTTGGTCCCAATTTTGTTTCGCGAGTTGCATCGCATATTCTTCCGCCTTTGCCGTAATTTCTGCTATCTTTAGTTTTAGTTTCCTGTTGTGTTTTTGCTTCCGCCATCTTTTGGTGAGACTGCGTCTCGCTTCCCATAGTCTGAGGAGGTGGGCGTCTACTTCAGGCGTTGCTGTCGTTCTCCTTAGGCTTTTTGTGCATCGTTGTCGCGTTTCTCTCAGCATGCCGCTCCATTCCTCCAGTGATTGGATACCGCCTTCAGATTTGTTGCAAGCCCCGCGAAACGCGTTCCAGTCAGTGATTTTCGCCTGTCCAATCTGGCGTCTTATGGTGTCGGATGCTATTCGTGTCCGGAGGATAAAGTGATCGCTGCCTAGATTTTCCATCATGTTTTCCCACTGTGACTCCCTGCTCTTCCTTACGAAGGTGAGGTCCGGGCATGTGTCCCTGCTCACGCTATTTCCGATTCTCGTGGGGGTCGCAGGATCTGTGATTAGACTGCAGCCAAAGTACTCCGCTACTTCCACTAATGTTCTTCCCTTGATGTCTTGTTTCTGGTATCCCCAACTCCTGTCCATGGCGTTGAAATCTCCTACGATGATGAGTGCATTTTTTTTTGGCCAGCTTGTGCGCTCCATAGAACAGTTCGAAGAGTTTGGCTTTTCTTTGTCTCGGCGGGCTGTACACGTTAAGTAAGAACGTGCTGCTTCCCTGTCGCTTTTTCGGAATAATTTCAACAAGCGCGTGCTCGATGTCGGTGTCGGCGATGGTATCGTGCCTGATGGCGGTAATGGTTTTGCTGACTAGGACGGCCGCTTTACCTTCGTTTTGACTCTCGTAAACCTCGTACCCTTGTAAGGTCGGCTTGATTCCAGTCTCTTGGAGCGCAATTACATCAGGAGGTGTCAGTTGTGTGTTTATATATTGTTTTAAAAGGGCCTGCTTTTTGCGGTAGCCTCTGCAGTTCCATTGCCAAATATCTAAGTGTTCTTGTTCTTGCCGATACGTATTGATCATGTTTACGCGTCACTGCTGTTGCCTTGTTCGCTTGCGAAAGCTGTTAGCGCTGGACGGTTGTACGCTTTTTCCCTAATGTTTTCGGTATGTTTTTGTTTTCGAAAAGCGCTTCTGATCTCTGCGATCTGCCCTTGGAATTGTACTTGCATCTGTTGCATTTGCGATTGGATTTGCTGCATGATATCCTGCATCATCTGCTGCATCATGTGTTGCATTCGTGTTTCAAGGTCTCCTTCATTCGATGCCTGTGGTTGTTGTTTTGGAAGTGCTCTAGTCGTGTCGAGTTCCCGCTGTTGGTCCTTTAGTGTTTTTGTGAGTTCCTCAACTTTGCGTTCGAGCTCGTTTTGTTTGATTCGAGCGAGTTCTAGCTCGCGTCTGAGCGCATCGCTGTTCGCGTCCTTCGGTTCTGTGACGCGACTGTCTTTGTTGTTTGTGTTGTCTATGTTACTACCCTTTCCTACCGAGTGCGAAGCAGTGGTAGAAGCCCAGCTCACCTTGCTGCCGCTTGTCTGGGAAACCTTCTTCTTTTTCTTTTTCTCTTGCTTCTCCCCCTCCTGTGGGCCGGCTGGTGGTAGAGGCGGGAAGGAGTTGGACCTCGATCGGCTCCTCGATGTCTCTCCCTCTGAGCTGAGCCATCGCTTGGGTGGTCGCCCGCGTTGGTCGCTCCGTCCTCTTTCTCCTGTGGGTTTTGGCCTGGCTTTTTTCAATCTCTCTCGGCACTCCTTGGATCCGGTCCGGTGTGCCTCGCCACAGATTATGCACTTGGGCGTGCACTCGTGGTCGGCGGGCGGGTTTGAAACTCCACACAGTCCGCACACAATAATGTTCGGTGTGGGGCACACGTCGGAGCGGTGTCCTTGCTGGAAGCAGACGTAACACACTTGCCTAGTGGGGCGGTACTGGTGGCATGGTACTTCTCCTCCGTAATATATGACGAATTTCGGCAAGACTGGGCCGTCGAACGTGAGCACTGCCGTCTTGGATTTTCCGAGCATCCTTGCCTGAAGTATGGTCACTCCTTGAGTTCTGACCCGTAGGTGTGCTTTAAGTTCTTCGGGAGGGGTACCTGGCTCTACACCGTGGATCACGCCGCGCAGGACGTCTTCCGGTGCTGCCACGTAAGCGTTTACATCATAAGGCTTTCCGTCGAATTTGAGACGGGTAATGTGCCGCACTAGCTGAGCCGTTTGCTCGTGCGGAGTGCTAACGATAATGATATTGGATCCGGTGCGAAGCCTTACAAGTAGGTCCTCGTCCTTACATTGCTGGCCGCACGCCATGACAATTGCGCGCGCTACTTGGTGGGTGGTGAGGGACTTCACCATGAGTCCTTTCTTGGGTCGAATAATGATCTTGTAGTCGCTTCTGGGGAGTGGCGGCATTCTTCGCCTAGGCCTGCTCTGCTCCCTTGATCCATACTTGTTGCAGCCGGTCGCATCACCCGGTAATTTTCCGTCTTGAGGATTGGCGTCCGGGCCGGTTCCCGTGCCTTTGCGTTCCTTTCGCCTTTGAAGTTTTCTCTGGCGCTTGGATTGTACAAGCTCCCAGCTGGCATCGTTGTTGTACCCGGCTGGCTTCGACGAGGAGTCGGACGGGATCTCGTCCTCACTTCCCAAGTCGGCGTCTCCGAAGTCGTCTTCATCCATCACTTGGAATTCGTTGAGAAGGACGTTTGACGATTGTGCTGGCACATCGTTGTCTTGGCTGGGCCCCGCCATATGGTCCGTCTTTGAAACGGCGTCGATGCTAGGCGTCGGCGTCTTCGACAAGGTTAGCGGCCCATGCTCTCACGATGTCGAGCTGGGTGGCCCGTTAGGGTTAGCGGGCCGGCGCCCGCTTTATAACTTTCAAGTCCGGTAGAAAGCCGAAAACTGGTCCTACCTCTTGAAATTTCTATCCTGGGGATCCAGCACTTGATATCTTTCCGTTCCGAATAAAAGCCGGTGGCGAGAATGATTTGGTCCGGTGGAATTTGCTCAAAATGTGCGGAACCGATGCGACGCGCGTCCGCTTGCTTGAACCGCCATGTAGCGTTCCCCATTATTTGTGAAAAAGCAAAAGGAAAAAGTTGTACAATGATCTTTGTGATATTGTTTTCCCAGAGCCCATGTACAGGGCCTTGTACAGTGGAGGCCCGGAAGGGGATGTTTTAAAAAGGGTGAAGAAAATGCAGGTGCCACCAGGAGTAAAGACTTTCTTTTTTAAGTTACATACCGGGACGTTACCAGTTAAAAAGTTTCTAGAGGGAAAGGATTTCTTTTTACCGTGGGGATCGAACTGCTTAATTTGTAAACAGCCTGAAACAATAGACCATGTTTTTTTGCACTGCTGGGAAGGGGTTTATTTTTGGGACGTGTTACAAAGGACCATAAAGAAAGAGCTACCACTTGACGCGCACGGAATTCGCTATTTAAGCACTGATAATGAGGATGGGGCACCTTTTGATCTCATAATGCTCTTGGGCCTCCACTGTATATGGCGCTCCAGAATGGCAGGCTACCATTGTGACAAAGACGCACGACCGGCCCGAATTTATTTTCGGGAAAGCATGGACTGGTTTCTTGCAATCCAAAAAGCAGCTGCGGAGCCTCCCGAGTGGCTCTCAAGACTAGAGCCGTTGTGTATGTTGCGGGAATTTTAAGCGGACGAAGCCAGTCTCGTGCTGGCTGACCACGACAGTGTCGTATGTATATAGCGTTATGTGTATTTTTGTTGTGCAATGTCATGAGCCAAAGACAGGCAATAAAGAAAAAAAAAGCGTCTAGTGAATACGGTGTCTTCGCTCACTCCTATCTTCCTCCCTTCCCGTTACGGCGAGGTTATATGTGAGACAGATACATTTCCTTTCCTCAAAAACCAATTTGCTGACGAGCAACGCGTAGAGCCGAACGGGTGATGGCGTTTTGTGGACTCTCTGGCTGCGTTGCAAAACGCTGTCGCGTTCCACTCAGAGGCGAAGCTTAACAGCTTAACCACACATCAATGACACAAGCAGCAACACTGCGCTTAAGGCTTTCGCCTCACCGCACTTTAGGTCAACAAAGCCCCCCCCCCCCCCTCCTCAATTTTTGGTCGAGTTGCTACTTCATACTGTGACGGACTAGAAGACGACGAAGCGGGCAGTGGCATGGGCAGGAGCGCTCGTGCTAGGCTCGCAGCCATTAAATCAAATCATCGCCATCGGTCATGCAGTCCTTTCTTCATCGCTTACCGTCACGTAACAATACTTTCGGAAACAATTACGCACACACAACACAGGACATGAAAAGGGACACATATTTGCGCTGTGCCCTTAGCGGTCCAATTCTTTGTTCAGTAATTTCCGTTTAGCATATGACTGTCGATGGCTCCTTGTGACCGATGGTCGCAAACTCCTATCATATAAGTTGTTGGAACACGACGGCCAGGGGGAAGCGTCCTTACCCCCAAAATGAGGAATGAAATATCTGCCGTGTTGCTAATCAGTTTCGTTCACATATAGTTTTTAGGAAGAAACTTAATCAAGATGCCCAATTTCTCTGAAATAGTAGTGCTTTATTTAATGGCGGAGATGCTTTACATTTTGCGAGGGGTTGAAGCGAACTGTATGTTCGAGAATTTAAGAATAAAATATCTAAAGCGATAAAGTTAATCAAACAGCTCAATTATTGTTCTAGTAAATAAATTCAAGCAAAAAAAATTCGATGGTCTAGACTAGTGCTAAAAATATGAAATCGCTTGGAAAAGGGCTTATCTGGCCAAGAAAATTTAAAAAAAAACGTGCGGATTTTTTATGGAGTGTACCTATAATCGCTGGATGAATAAGGGGTGGCTGGAATCGTGGGAAACAGATTATGGTTTCTGTATAACCAGGAACTTATGAGATAGGCATGAAATCTCTGCTTGGAATACTGAAGAGGCACCCCGAAACGATGTGCAATGGGCTGACCGCCTTTCTGCGGATGAAATGCATGCGTTCGACGCGAGTTCCCAGTTTTCAATCTTACGAGGCAGACTTCCAAACAATAATGCTACTTTTTTGTGAGCCTACCATCTACTAGTTGTAGTTTGCTAACTTCTTGAGTGGTGTTATCAGACTACAGTTTTATTCTTATTTTAATTTATTACGCATAATTCCATCGCGTAAAGCTACGTCGATTACCTCGAGTGGGTTGGTGTCATCGACGGAACGTCAGATAGCTATACAACGTGAATTCATGACGCAGTTGAATACGGTCGCTTTAGTGATGAAAATGCGAATGGATGGAGTTGGCTTCCTGTTCTACATGTTGATGATTTTCAGCACCTGGCTTTTTTTGAGGTGGAAAGAGGAACTGCGCGACAGTCTTCGATACTGCCACTTTCTTATTCTCATTTAATTTTAGCATGACAGCTCATTAGAGGATTTTCTCTGGGTAGAAGTAGCTATCGCGAGTCACAACGGAAACTTCTGGTCGAGCTGCTGCATCACACGAATGTAACAGAACTGGATCGTAGTGACTGCATGAGCCTAGGAGAGAATGACCTGGACCATGGGTTTGTTACTAAGGCCAAGAATTTATAATACAACATTTTGGGCGAGTTGGTTACCTATAATTATTACAGCGCAACGACGGCACAGAACAAGAGGGGGACCCAACAGCGCTGACTGTCAACTAAATTTTATTCGAGACCAGTAGGGTTTTGATACCACCTGGCGATCAGAACAGGAAAAAACATACAAGAATAGCTGCAGGCATGCGCAAGGGTACAGAACGGCGGTTAACCGGCATGTGTCAGATTTCACATTCTATATATTTTTGATCTCTTTCTGGGACAGTGTCACTGATGGTGCGCTTATGCTCTCGTCCTGCAATCTTATAATCATACAAGCTTCTATTATTTCTCATGTTAATGCGTCTCGGTATACATGTGTCTCGGTGTGTCTCGGTGTAGTTGACAGTCAGCGCTGTTGTGTCCCCCTCTTGTTCTGTGCCGTCGTTGCGCTGTAATAATGAATGAAAACCAAGAATTGAGTGCACATATAATTGGATAGCTTGTGCAAATAAAGATGATGCTATTACAAGGGGTTGGAGTTCTCGGATTTAGCTGAAAATCAAACGAAAAACATAAGCTCATGACATTGTTTACAGAGTTTCATTTAAAACGACAAAGGTCGGCATGTAGGCCGTTGTTTGCTGGCTGTCTAGAATGAGTTGCGGTCGGTCACAGGCGGTGAATTAGCCTAGTGAGGGAGATAGGAAGGCAAGGGGATCGTTTAAATAAGCTGTGCGAAAGTACGTTTTGAGGCATTGCTCAGGCGCTCTAGACAAATGCCGAGTGCAGGGAGAGATTCTCCGCTATATACTTCTTCCAGCTTCGTGCACTAGCGTAGCGCCTTCTCTTTAGGGAGTGCCGTCAGTTTATCAGCGCCGTTCACCAGTTAAGTACTTTTAGCACAGCATGTAAGAACTCTGAGAACTTTCGCAACCTTAACAAGCCGCCGTTACCGCGATACCATTCACAAGTGTGACGAAGAAGGGTCCTTTTCTGGATAACGCAAATTTTAAACGGCATTGAAATCGCTCCTGTTATCACTGGACTAGGTGACCGGAGGCCCTCCCGTTCATTCTCGATTTTATGAGCAGTCCATTCTAGCAACAAAGCGCATGGATTTATCGCAATCAAATAAGCCTATTTTAACGTGAAGGTGGCTGAAAAGAAAGATCTATTTCCATTTCTTCGCGCTATCGCGTTTTTTTTTCGCTTACTTGAGTTTTTATGCAGCCAAGTTTTAAGAACAAAAATTTGGTTTACGTTTTTTTTTCTTGCATCCCGATCTCTTAACTTCAGGCTGTTGCTTGTTTATCGGTGATAGTTTATCATATAACAAATATTACTCCAAATACTCTTGCTAATAAACAAGTCTAGATAAACCCTACCTACTTTTGGAAACCGTAATCACTAAAAAATGGTAATTCTTTCTCGTAAATAGTATTCGTCGAAAGCAACTGAAAATTCCTTTCTGAAATAAGCGCCAAAAAGAGTGCGCTGAATTTCATGGAAACAAAAGCTGAAAAGCGCCACTCTTAGCTTCATCTTATTAACTCCAGAGCATTACTTATCTGGTAATGCTCTAATACATTCCGTAACCGTACGCACCGGAAGCACCAATGCACACCGAATCTCAGCTGGTCGCCTCTTTCCACGCCAAGTAGAAGTTCCCTTTGACCTCCAACATTCAGGTCATCTTTTTTTCCGTCTTCCTCGTGTGATAAAAGTGTACTGGTGGTTTGGAAAACAAACTTAAGCACTTATGCATCCAAACGCGTAACCTACATGCCCGTTTGTCAGCCTCAGAGACTCGAGCTGTTTTTGGCTATTTCGTCCTCGCGATTGTACTTTCGCGACTGGCCAGTGGCGGCGATTCGTGTATTTTAGTTATCGCTCTTTTCTGCTTTACAAGACCACTGCTTTTAGTAAGAATAGTCTCTGTGTGGTTAAGCGTTAGTATTCTATCGATACAAGCCAACTTCAATTTCCCGTCAGTGCCCGCTAGAGATATGTGATTTTGCTCCAGACCTATTGGTCATATAGGCCATCTCAACAGCGTGCTATAACCAAATGCCTACTTCAGAAGATAACCTTACTCGAAACCAAAGCTTCTTTGGTTTCGAGTAAGGTTCCGAGTCTCCGAACGAGACTTTCATTCGCACTAAACTTGAGTACGCATCAGCAATTTAGTCTCCTCACCAGGTTTACTTAATTAACACCATTGAATCCATTCAGAATCGTGCGGCACGCTTTATTACTTCAGATTACGATTTTCACCACAGCATTACCGCTATCAAGTCATCCATCGCTATCAGCCCACTAGCGCTTAGACGCAAAGTTTCTCGCTTATGTTTACTGCACAAATTATATCACAATTTTCCTAACCTACGCGAGTCCCTTCTAGTCCCTCCTGTGCGCAAGTCATCCCGTTTATTCAACTCCATGATCATCCAACGTTTACACGGATCAACTAATGCCTTTAACAAATCTTTTTTGCCAGCCGCTATTCAAGACTGGAATCGGCTTCCAGAATCTGTTGTCATTGAATGCGATCCAGTAAGGTTCAAAGAACGTCTGATGTGTTATCTTGCTGTATAAATTGTTTCAGTTCCCTTTCGTGACTTTATTTCTCTTTATGCTTTTGTTATGTGTGTGTTTTTTCCTTTGTTCTTTTTTAAATTCTTGTTTCCCCTACCAATGTGAATCATGTTGAATGCACTAATTCCCCCCCCCCCCCCCCCTTATGTAATACCGCCCCCCCCCCCCCCCCCCCCCCCGGGGCCTTTAAGGGACAAATAATGATGATGATTGAAGCTTCTGTGCTTTCTTTTTGTGTGGTTATCATGACAGCAGTAAGCTGAATGACAAAGTGTCTATTAGTATGCGGTTTATCAGAGTGAGCTGGTTCCCTCCAAGCAAACAATGCAAAGCGGCATCTAGGATAACAAGTGCACTCGTGCACCCGTTACTCTCTGACGCGTCAGATATAAAGGCCCAGACGAATTTCCGGGTAAACGCGCCTAACATATCCGGCAAACATCTCGAACTCTATGGGGAATGTGGCGCATGGTACAGTCGTCCACACAAATCTAGTCGTGACTCGCGTGACAAAATTTGAAGGCTATGCTCCTGCGGCGACCATTCAATGCATTATAAACACAAACCGTGCTTCGTAATAATATTGATCGCAAAGACGCCGACGGCACTCTGAATAACAGGAAATATAAGAAGCCAGGCGTTTTCTCCTCCCAACACGGCAAGCAAACGACGGCCGTTGTTCTACGGGCGCTATGCGTTCGTATTTGCTCAATGAAACCAATGCCTGGGTCACGCGATATCATGCGGCCACTGCAATTTCATGAACATTTCCATTAGCGCTAAAGTGCTAAAACCTAGATTAGATTCTTCCGTGCCTAAAAGCGTCGCTTTGAGGCGTCCTCCCAAGAAGGCCTGAAGGCAGAACCGTGGCGAGGCGATACTGCAGAAGTGTGAAGAGAACAGCACAATGGGAAGAGCTTCTGGGAGGAAGATATGATGAAATTTTTTCGTCTGCAAAACTAATCGTAAAAAAAAACATTTTCTTCTGCAGCGGGGACGCAAGCATAATGCATTAATTGTGCGAACAAGATACCTGCATAACGGTAAGCTCTTACACGCTTTAAATCTTTACCGAATTTAAATTAAGTTTCAACCCGCCGCGGTGGCTCAGTGGTTACGGCGCTCGGATTCTGGCCCGAAAGACGCGGGTTCGATCCCGGCCGCGGCAGCTGAATTTCGATGGAGGCGAAATTCTAGAGGCCCGTGTACTGTGCGATGTCAGTGCACGTTAAAGAACCTCAGATGGTCGAAATTTCCGGAGCCCTTCACTACGGCATTTCTCATAGCCTGAGTTGCTTTGGTACGTTAAACCCCATAAACCAACCAACCAAATTAAGTTTCTTTGCATTGAAAACGATCAGTACATTTCTCTTCTGCGTCCACGTCATCCGCTCATCACGACACTGGTTCAAAGGTAATATAACACTAATCTTTTCTCTTGGAATCTCTGTGAACAAGGAACATCTGTCACGAAACCATTTGCTTACCAATCAGGAACTGATACGCTATATATGACAGTACCTGGCTAGAAAACACACCAAGACCTATGTAGTCTAGCGCGAAAAAAAGTACAGTTAGTAGAAGAACGGTAGATTGGGCGAGTTGGTGTTCCATGGCGAAAGTACATATAAACAGCGCTAAACGACAGGACTAGAAGAGGAGTAGACAAACACGGCGCTGAACTTACAACTGAATTTATTGGAAGGAAAAATTTTCAATAAATACATACATAAACGCGCACACGTGCGCACAGTCACTACATCAAAGTGGAGATACAATCAACAAGCCACGTTGGTCACACGTGTTGTACCTGCCTTCAAGCTACCCTTTGTGCAGCAAAGTCATTTCTTTCTTTGACAAAGCTAAAGAAGTATTGCTAACGCAAATTTTTGATTTTCTAGTGATATGAAATGCTTCAGCGACTTCTCTTGTAATCTTGTCAGTATGAAAAAATAACAATTCTGTATCGTCAAAGAACGGCACGCATTTGCATACACTGCAATGACTTGACAAGTTAGTATCTCTTTTTTGCAACGAATTAGCATGCTCCATAAGCCTAACATTAATGCATCGGCCTGTCTGGCCTATGTAAGTGCGACCACATGATAATGGAATCTGGTAAACTACCCCCATCTTGCAATTAACGAACTTGTTCACATGTTTAACTTTGCAGACAGACTTTCGTTTGGCACCTTCCTGCTTTCTCTGAACTGCTGCTCCTAACCTACCCAGTTTATTAGGAGCAGAAAAAACCACCCTCACGCCATACTTGGCCCCTACCCTTTTAAAACGATGTGACAACGCGTGCACATAAGGCATGACAACTGTTTTCTTCCCCTCAGCATTTTCTTTAGGCTTACCCGAACATTTCAGTGTTCTAAGAACCTTATCTGCACCAGCCACTAGTACGGAATCAGGGTACCCAGCCTCCCTACATCTCTGGGCTTGGACTGCAAGACTAGCAGACATTTGATGCATACAAGATTTTTTGACGGCCATACCAATACATCCTGTCACAATACCGAATTTCACAAGCTTGGAATGGAAAGACGCGTAATTAACAAGAGGCTTTTCACTCCTGGGAGCATATCGCCAGCATACATGGTTCGGCAAGAAGGACAAGCTCAGATCTAGGAACTGCAAGGCGTTCCCCTGAGGGATCTCATGCGTAAACCGCAGTCCAGACCCATGCTGTGAAAAAACATCAAGTACCTCAGACACACACTCAGTACCCAAAGACCTAACTAGAACCAGGAAGTCATCCACATACCGAAAAATTCTAATGCACTTTCCATTTAAGTCACTTTCTACTGCTCTGTCAACATAACTGAGAAAAATGCTGCTAAGAATTGGCGCAATTTTGGCTCCAATACACACTCCCGATTTTTGCTTAAAAACTTTACCTTCCCACGTTACATAGGTATTCTCTAGATAAAAGGATAAAAGTTCCAGGAAGGACCCAACGGAAATGCCACAATCATTTTGAAATACGCACTCATCGTTCTGTTCTGAGATGCAATTCTGAACACATTGCAAAAGTTGATTATGGGGAAGAGAATAAAATAAATCAACCACGTCTATGCTAAAACCAGAGCACGAAGCCGGGTTCTCTTTCAAGAGAAAGTTCACAATTTCCTCCGAATTTGGAACAACAAACGGGTCAAGAACGGAGAGTGATGACAAATGCTTATTAAGGTATGACGAAACCTCTACTTGCCAAGTTTGACGCTCTGAGACTATTGCTCGAAACGGAACGTCCGGTTTATGCGTTTTAGCCGAAAAAAAGATTTCAAGCACAGAACACTCTGCAACCTTAACTTTATTTGCCAGACTTTGAAGCCCAAAGCCTTTCAATAATGAAACGGCATTTTTCTTATTCTGAACCGGATCCTTTCTAGTCCCTCTAAAATGTTTCCTTATGGCATCACATGCTTTACCTGAAAATTGCTTCTTTTATGTGTCAGAATCTCGATCTATCAAACCCTGCTGTACTTTCGCCCGTCATCGCCGTGTGTATCTGCCGAGCACGCACCGCTTCGTGGCATTGTCCTGTCCTATGGATGTACAAGCGCTTTGTGGCTGGCTACGTCCGTCTACAGGGCATAACAGGAGAATATGCAAAATTCTCAAAAGTGAGTGGTGGCGTCAGGCGAGACTGTTCAAGGATGTACTACGGTCCAGATGCCGAGATCAGCGTGTGTTTCGCGAGTGGTGTGTGACCGTTGACCATCTCACGGAATTTCTTTGGAACACGGTCCGTCCAACCCTTCCGAAAGGCACAAAAAGAACACCAGCAGAAGGAAAGTTGTTGGTCCTCGGGGACGTTGTTTTGGACTCTAGGCATGAGAAGACATTGCGCCTTGGACCTAAGTTCTGCCTCGACCCTGGCCTGAGAACCGTTGAAAAGTTGGCCTTCGCCCATAACGTGTCATCCAAGGTTCAGCCTGAGGACAGACCAAGGTGTGTATCGGAGTGTGCTGATGCCGTAGCCAGTAGCAAGTGCCTTAAAAAGCGTGACTGTAGGTTACGTTCGTTGGTGGATTTCTTGTGTGAGAGGCGTTTACGCGTCGTCCAGTCCGACAAAGAAGGCTTCTTCGTTGTACTTTCTGAGAAGCAATTTTCAGGTAAAGCATGTGATGCCATAAGGAAACATTTTAGAGGGACTAGAAAGGATCCGGTTCAGAATAAGAAAAATGCCGTTTCATTATTGAAAGGCTTTGGGCTTCAAAGTCTGGCAAATAAAGTTAAGGTTGCAGAGTGTTCTGTGCTTGAAATCTTTTTTTCGGCTAAAACGCATAAACCGGACGTTCCGTTTCGAGCAATAGTCTCAGAGCGTCAAACTTGGCAAGTAGAGGTTTCGTCATACCTTAATAAGCATTTGTCATCACTCTCCGTTCTTGACCCGTTTGTTGTTCCAAATTCGGAGGAAATTGTGAACTTTCTCTTGAAAGAGAACCCGGCTTCGTGCTCTGGTTTTAGCATAGACGTGGTTGATTTATTTTATTCTCTTCCCCATAATCAACTTTTGCAATGTGTTCAGAATTGCATCTCAGAACAGAACGATGAGTGCGTATTTCAAAATGATTGTGGCATTTCCGTTGGGTCCTTCCTGGAACTTTTATCCTTTTATCTAGAGAATACCTATGTAACGTGGGAAGGTAAAGTTTTTAAGCAAAAATCGGGAGTGTGTATTGGAGCCAAAATTGCGCCAATTCTTAGCAGCATTTTTCTCAGTTATGTTGACAGAGCAGTAGAAAGTGACTTAAATGGAAAGTGCATTAGAATTTTTCGGTATGTGGATGACTTCCTGGTTCTAGTTAGGTCTTTGGGTACTGAGTGTGTGTCTGAGGTACTTGATGTTTTTTCACAGCATGGGTCTGGACTGCGGTTTACGCATGAGATCCCTCAGGGGAACGCCTTGCAGTTCCTAGATCTGAGCTTGTCCTTCTTGCCGAACCATGTATGCTGGCGATATGCTCCCAGGAGTGAAAAGCCTCTTGTTAATTACGCGTCTTTCCATTCCAAGCTTGTGAAATTCGGTATTGTGACAGGATGTATTGGTATGGCCGTCAAAAAATCTTGTATGCATCAAATGTCTGCTAGTCTTGCAGTCCAAGCCCAGAGATGTAGGGAGGCTGGGTACCCTGATTCCGTACTAGTGGCTGGTGCAGATAAGGTTCTTAGAACACTGAAATGTTCGGGTAAGCCTAAAGAAAATGCTGAGGGGAAGAAAACAGTTGTCATGCCTTATGTGCACGCGTTGTCACATCGTTTTAAAAGGGTAGGGGCCAAGTATGGCGTGAGGGTGGTTTTTTCTGCTCCTAATAAACTGGGTAGGTTAGGAGCAGCAGTTCAGAGAAAGCAGGAAGGTGCCAAACGAAAGTCTGTCTGCAAAGTTAAACATGTGAACAAGTTCGTTAATTGCAAGATGGGGGTAGTTTACCAGATTCCATTATCATGTGGTCGCACTTACATAGGCCAGACAGGCCGATGCATTAATGTTAGGCTTATGGAGCATGCTAATTCGTTGCAAAAAAGAGATACTAACTTGTCAAGTCATTGCAGTGTATGCAAATGCGTGCCGTTCTTTGACGATACAGAATTGTTATTTTTTCATACTGACAAGATTACAAGAGAAGTCGCTGAAGCATTTCATATCACTAGAAAATCAAAAATTTGCGTTAGCAATACTTCTTTAGCTTTGTCAAAGAAAGAAATGACTTTGCTGCACAAAGGGTAGCTTGAAGGCAGGTACAACACGTGTGACCAACGTGGCTTGTTGATTGTATCTCCACTTTGATGTAGTGACTGTGCGCACGTGTGCGCGTTTATGTATGTATTTATTGAAAATTTTTCCTTCCAATAAATTCAGTTGTAAGTTCAGCGCCGTGTTTGTCTACTCCTCTTCTAGTCCTGTCGTTTAGCGCTGTTTATATGTACTTTCGCTACAGTTAGTGTTGAGAGTAGGCAGAAATAATTTCGCTTTCTCATAAAGGTAGATTAAATTGGGGCGTTGATCGACGTTGCTCTAGTTATTCATTCACTAGGACATCAGACGAGAAGCCTATCATAAACGGAGCACCCTTAATCGGCTGCCAAGGAAGTTCACTAGTATTTTTGCAGCCAGGGAGACTTCTCGGCGTGCTTACGAGTTTGGGTTGAAGGATTCCTGTTACCCTTACGTTATTACTTCCTTAAACCTGTGCATTCTATACAAACTTGGCATGAGGTAATGTCAAAAGTTAGCCTACAGCGTACAAAAGAAAAACTGAAGAAGTGATGTGGAATACCGATCCGTGAGCTTTCATTCACAGCGTTGGAAATCTATATGCTAGCATAAAAATCAAAGGGCTTCCGATTTGGATAAACCTTAGTGATGTATGGTTTGAAAATCGGAGGCTGCCCGGCCATCGCCACAAATGCGCTCATCCAGAGGCAACCCCCCCCCCCCCCCATTTTATGCTGGCTCAGATCGCTTAGGAAATTTATACACGCACACTGAACGGCTATCGATCACGGTATATTGCAGCAGTCACGGTTTCAAATGAAGAAAAGCAATTAGAGACAAGGTTGTTTTGCTATTTTTTGTTTCTAGGTTGATAGCACATCGTCACATCCTACGCGAATCTATTGGGAGCAATTGACGGCACTAAGTCTCTGAAAGCAACGAAAACAGGTAACAGCGGCTTCAGTCCACTGTGAAGCTTTCTGCACTTATCCAGTGGTCAGCAAATTTCTCTTTAAATTAAAAAAAGCAGTAAACTTTTGTAAAGGAGTAGGGAATGGTTAAGGGCTCTGTAAACGTATTGCAGCTATGAGTTCCAAGCTTTAGGCCTCCTCTGCTGAATCATTATCATTTCTTTGCTTTCTTTGGTAGATTTTAGGTCTTCCCTTAGAAAGGAGACCAATCGAAATCAATAAAATTGATTTCCGGGTCCTAGTTACATATCTCTAAACAGATGTATGATTCGGGTGCTTCCATACATAGGCCTGATCTCCACTGTGCCACACCAGCTTTGTCCTTTAGCCGCAATAGGCACTGATGTTCTCCAGGACAGGCATTTCAGCTTTTTAAACCATTAGAGCGTATTAGCTCGTTCCTCAGCTTCGAGCCGTCGCACATGCAAGATGGAAGATAGGAGTGTCCCCTTTGAAACGGGGTGGTGGTAGTTGCCACGATACTCGGCTTTTTTTTCTTTGTTTTTATTATGTGTGTTATAAAGTGGTTTTAAAATTCGCCATTTTCTTTAAGTACGTTTTCAGGCCCACACTTCTAACCTTATGTCACCTCTCGGCTTTTGTGCCGCCAATCTTACAAACGCTTTTTGCTAATTTCTACCGCAGATTTATTTATATAACCATTGTTACCTCTAAGCACTAGGGCCTCAGGGAGAGTGACTGTGCCTGCATCGGCATCCGGATGGGTGATATCACGTTCAACTATGAGGTGTTCAACTGTTTCTACAGATTTACCACACACAGCACATGTGTTATCTTCTTCGTTAAAGTTCTTTTTGTAGATGCGCGTTCTAAGACATCCTGATCTAGCTTATGGCACTGCCTCTTTAGTTATCACAGAATGCTTCCTTCGTGATCTTCCGCCCCGCCTAGTAAATATTTCGTCTTTTCAATATAAACAGAAATATGATAAATCGCGTGAACTAACTTCAGTCGCAACTTGCGTCGGCAAATTTCCAAGTGCTACCATTGAAGTCTTTCTTTTATGTCATCCGAGAAATATCTTTACTGTAAGTCCCTCACACAAGCCGGGCAGCTGAATTTTGTACGTTTTCGAATTTGCCTTTGTCTCGTACCCCTGGAGGGCCCCAAATTGTACAGAAATATTGAAGAATCAATCTAATATTGGTCTTGTTCGATAATTCTTTCGTAGGTAAAGGAAAAGATCCGCCATTTCGACGCAAGACGTCCAAACCTTTCGCATCTCTTGCTGCAACATACTCAACCTGTCTTCTTAGTTGAGATTCAGTGTAAACACCAAGTATTTATGCTTTTAAACTTGATTTAACGTTATACCATTTAAATTATAATTTTCACGTTTGGATTTTTCTTTCTGGTAAATGTGATGTAGACGGTTTCATTTAAGCTTAATCTCACATCCAATATTACACACCATTCGCTGATTCTGTCTAAGTCTTGTTGCAGAACATGCACATCACTCGCGATTTTTATTCGTTGTAGAGTACGCAATCGTCGTCGAATAATCGCATTCGAGACTGAATGCCATCAGTTATATCATTCATGTACAATAAGAATAAAAGTGGTCCTAAAAATGATCCCTGCGGTACACTAGCCGTGACACACGCGACTCGGGACGTAGCCCGATTAATAACAGTAAAATGCGTACATAACGCGAGGTACGAGCATGTCCATGAAATAACCAGTGGATTAATGTTCTAAGGTGCTTGTTTTTCAATTATTGAAGCATGTGGCACCGTATCAAATTTCTTATGAAAATCTAAAAGACACATTCTACATAGAGGCGGTGATCTAAAGCTTGTGCTATGTCCTGCGTAAATACTGTCAGTTATGTGATGCGTGAAGTACCTTTACGAAAATCATATTGAGCTGGATTAAGCAATCAATGTTCATTAATACGCGCGACAACAGTAGTGTACAATATGCACTCCAAAACCTTACAGGCAACGCAAGTCAATGACACTGGTCGATGAATGGAAACATCACTGCGGGCTCCTGACTTGTAACTTAGTACAACGGTGAAAATTTTTCAGTCATCTGGCTGACAGGGTTGTTTTAGAGATTTATCATAAATTAACTCTAAATGCGGCGTGACTGACCATGCACAACGTTGAAAGAGGCTTTTTGGCAGGACATCAAGAACACAAGCTCTTGAAGCAGTTAACCCTCCCAGCATCGCCTCAACTGCATGTGCAAAATGCTGACGGTTTTCATCTCGCCTATCTCACCTCGGTTAATCGCTCCATTGCCAACGTTTCCTATCCCTGAGGAAAAAAAGCGTTCTTCATAACAACGCCGTACTCATTCGTTAGGAAGCGCGCTCATCTCCGAAGAGAATGCACACTTCGAGTTTTCAAGCTGAATGATTTCTATACAGTCTATTTCGTCGCTTTTGGCAGGATTCGGCCTCATTCGTGTCCTCTGATCTTCCCCAACTGCCTTTGTCTCGATGACGTCGGATTCGGAAGCTTTGAGTGTTCTATGTCCATGCAATCCCTGTCTTCTAGAATATCCTGACACACTGAAAACGATGCAAACATCTCTAAGATCTATTCAGCGGTGCCTGAACTGCTTCTTATATCCTTCATTAAAAAAGAAAACAAGCCTGACATACGCCCTGTGAGCGGTGAAAAGGACGCCTGGCACTTTAGTGGCCAACGCACTATGTTACTTAAATATGACGAGCTCCTCTTTCATATCCCTATCAGATGTTCTTCTGACCAGTGAGGATGATCCTGAAGCAGAGTATCCGCTTGAAGGAAACGGAAATGTTTTCTATAAAGATAGAAGCGCTGCACAGGCACTGTTTTGGTGCCACAACGGTATACGATTCAAGGAGTCTACTGTCAGAATGATGACAAAAATATATCATGGCATGAGCTACCCGAAGTAGCGTGCTGCAATGCATTTTGTTTTGAAATAAATTTGACAAGCAAATGCACCTGCTTCGTTCTTGGTTGCTCTATCACGAATTATTCCTTCCTGTTCAGCCCACGCGAAATTGTTGGTGGCATACTAACTGTAGGCTGCATATTTCTGTCACTCAGTGAGCCAGCAGAACGAGGTGGTAGGATAGGAAACTAACGCAGTTTTGGTAAACTGCTTGTTTATTCTGTTTATTATTTATTGCTCTGACAAAAACCACGCAATATCTCAAGTTTGAGATTGTTGTAAAAAAAGTACGCAATATCTCAAGTTTAAGATTGTTGACAAAAAAGTTCGCAATATCTCAAGTTTAAGATTGTTATTTCCACTCACATTAGGTTTGACATCTTTACGTGGCTATGTCACACAAAATGCTTCCTCAGTAGCGACGCGACCTACCGCTTATCAGCGTGATGTACAGCTCTTTGGAACGGTACTCTTATATTGCATTATTTGTTGTGTCGTCACTGGTGAAGATGGTCCGGCCTCACAACGTTCGTCTGAGAATAGCAGGAAGCTTTCTTTCTGTGACTGTTACTGTAGGCGCAATGCATTTCAGTACCACAAAAGAACGCAGTTACTGGACTTTATAATAAGGGAGTAATTACTCATTGCCATCCACCCAAGCGCAGCCATACGGCTACAAAGGAAAGCTATACAGCTTTCTCAGAAACTCCGTAGTTAAAGAAAAATTCGTCCTGGTCCGGGGTTAAAACCCGGGACCACCGCTTCACCGGAGCAGTCGCTCTACCAACTGAGCTAACCGGGACGGCAAGCTTATGGTAGGGCGAGAGCGAATTGATCAATAACTCGAAGTGCGAACAGTGCTGCCGTCCCGGTTAGCTCAGTTGGTAGAGCGACTGCTCCGGTGAAGCGGTGGTCCCGGGTTCGAACCCCGGACCAGGACGAATTTTCTTTAACTACGGAGTTTCTGAGAAAGCTGTATAGCTTTCCTTTGTAGCCGTATGGCTGCGCTGGGGTGGATGCCAATGAGTAATTACTCCCTTATTACAAATTTACTCCACCTTGGGGATTCAACCATAAACATTTAACCAACACTGTTCACATTTCGAGTTATTGATCAATTCGCTTTCGCCCTACCATAACCTTGCCGTCCCGGTTAGCTCAGTTGGTAGAGCGACTGGTCCGGTGAAGCGGTGGTCCCGGGTTCGAACCCCGGACCAGGACGAATTTTTCTTCAACTACGGAGTTTCTGAGAAAGCTGTATAGCTTTCCTTTGTAGCCGTATGGCTGCGCTTGGGTGGATGCCAATGAGTAATTACTCCCTTATTACAAATTTACTCCACCTTGGGGGATTCCCCTAAACATTTGGCCATTACTGGACTTTACTTTGACAATGAGTCGGAGGGACCTGTTAAGGCTTAATCTTGCACTGAACAGATTTCTCTGCTGCATTTCATTTCTGCCAGGAAGCAGAAGAAAGTTTTAATTGTTGGCCTTTGAGGCTGTCTGCTCGGTGCGCATTGCTGGAGAAAGAGTTGCACTGATCGCATAAAAACAGCGCACACAGGACAGTTACGAAATGACTCCCCTTTTCCCTTTCTTCAACCCATATAAAAACAGGGCTACTAGCCTCACCTCCTGGAAAAAGAATTATCAGCAAGTTGAGAGACATGCTTGGCGAACTGTTCGAGCCAACAAAAGCCAAGGTCGTCGGTCAGAAGGGGCCTCCGTCTGCACACCATCCACCAAGCTGCCCTTCGATGATGGCTCGCAGCTTTCGTATCCACGCCCGACTTGCCAGCTTCTCCGGTTGGTTCTTCATTCGCGACCTCTTCAGCACCACAGACTCAGCAGCACCGAGGGTGGTGTGGAAAAGCTGGTACACCATCTACAGCTGCATGTGTTTCGCGTTTCTGATGTGGATTCAGCAGGGCTTATTTGGTACTCATCTTCGCCAGCTGGCTGAACCAGAAGATAAGTTCAAAAGCGGACTTCGCCTCTCTATACAAATCATCTTATTTCTGAGGTAAGCATGTAACCCATGAGTTTATGAACGCATGCATCTTTTTTCGCTTGGTCGAAATTTCCGGAGCCCTCCCCTACGGCGTCTCTCATAGCCTTAGTCGCTTTGGGACGTTAAACCCCATAAAACCAAAACCAAAACCTTTTTTCGCTTATTTTTTTTTCGCAGAGGAATTCGCAATAAATAGGTGGATCGCCTTTGTGTTAGGAGCATGTGTAGTTCTACTCTAGTGAGGTGTGAAGAGTTTTCGTTTTGAAGAACAAACAGGCAAATTGCTATGACAGCTTGAGGGCTATTGGACAAAACTTCTCGATATCCTAAAAAAAATGCAAAGAGGGCCTCTTGTGGGCATTGTTCATCTTCAGGGAATGGCGCACTTTCCTATTCCCCAATCATGTTGCGTCAAAGCGCTTCAGTGCTAAAACGTTCTTGCACTAAACATTTCGAGCAATGAAAGGCTTCATACCGAACAAGGGCCAAATCTACACCTTGCCTGCGTATTTTCTGCGCTAATAACTAGGGCCAAGAACTACCGTGTGCCTACACCGTCAAGGTATCACAAATGAAGGACGTCCACAGAAGTCTAAAAGTAAATGACGGAAACAGAATTTTGGACAAAATATTAGAAGCAAATAAAATAGCAATTAGTCAAAGAATGGAAGTCATGGGATGGCAGTGAGGGAGGATTACTAGGGTCAACTTCTTTCAACTTTCTGTCAACTTCTTCTTTCTTTTCTTAGGATGATTTCGAGCTTCATCTGCATGGTACTGAGCTCCTCTAGGCTCGTCACTTTCCATCAGCGGGCGTCCGCCTTCGAAAAACAAATAGGCTTATTGGCATGCGACTGCTGCGCCCCGAGGCGGTTCTTCTGGTCCGACGTCCAAAGGGGATGCCTCTGCGCGCTCTTTTGCGTTGGGTTAACCATCAGTGGAACTGATTACAATACGGTGGAATGGCCAAACGCTGTGACGGACAGTCCACTGGTGCTAGCTTACAAGTGGACGAAGATTCTCATCACCCACTTTGCTTACTTCACTTACGACAATATTTACGCAGCCGTCTTGAGATCGTCCTGTCAAGTGCTCTCTGAGTACTTAGAGAAACAGCTAAGCCTACTGAAGGACTGTATGAATTCGCATGTTGCCTGTGCGCATCAGGCGGAGAAGGCTGCCCGCGTAGAAGAGATCAGGCTTCACCTGTCAACGGTGCGCCAGTTGAAAGAGGAAATCAACGACATCTGGCGATGGCCACTGGTAATATCGAGTCTGTGTGTCCTCATGGTCCCCTGTCTTTGTGTACACGAAGCCTGTCAGGCCGACTTCATCATCCGAAAAGGCGGCAGACTTTTCCTCTACTGCGCCTATATAACGTACGAGTTCATATCACTCGCGTACGCGAGTCAGTCGGTGATAAACAAGGTGAGTACACGCATTCTTTTGCTTCACGGAATGGTCAGATTTTAGTGCTTCTCTACTGAGCACACGCATCCCTTGAGACTTTCTTTTAAGCAATTAGTGCTGCAGGGCCCGTTGGTAGCACTGAAGCATATATCCGAGTTACTTAGGTACCAGTTTCGAGCACCGCACAAGGACATAGCACCGAAACGAACAGTCGGTAGACTGCTGAACAAACAACCAACACAGTGTCCTATCGATGGGTACTCTCCGTTTCCAAGCCAAGATATAACAGAACTTTTTTTTTTAAACATTGTTAAGGCGTTTCTCAAAATAATGATAAAATGTTCAACTGCTTATAACAGGCCGCCAACTGACGACTTTTTTCTCGAAATGGCGGAGCCTTCCGTTTAGTTTCATCTGCATGTTTTGTTGTTCATCGCGCATGTGCTGCGTACAATACCAGTAGGTGCCCAGAGAAAGCTCTTCGAACCAAGTTTTTTCCCCACAGACAGAGATCCAATTACTGTGATTTCGTTGCATTTATAATAAACGTTATTGAAAATATTACTATTACAAAGAAATGAGATTTGAAAACAGCAAATATATAACATGCATGACATGGGTCATCACAACCTTTTTGCTTTTTTAACTAACGGTAAACAGAAAAAAGATTGACTTTACTTGGAAGGGCAACAAATTTATTACGCTCTTCACCGTCATCTGTTGTTCAAGATATTATGTTTCATTGATCCTTGCAGGCCAAAGAGATCAAGAATGTGTGCAAGGCAACTCGAAATATCAACAACCTGACATACCGTCACCAAGTAAGTAGTACACGGATAAAAATACTTTTTTTTATACGTCTTTATTTCTGCATTTAGTAGGCCGATACCTTGCGGCAGAACTAAGGTGCTTCATGGAGGTTGGGGTGGGGGAGTGGTTAAGGGTGGGGGTGAGGATGGGGGTGGGGGTGAAGGTCGGAGTGCGGGTGGGGGACCGGTGTCCGCTTCTTCCTCGAGGTAGTGTCGTCCCGAGGTCGGCTCCGCGAAGTGATGGCCTGGCCCTTCATCTTCCTTGAAGTAGGAAAGAAAAGTTCGCCAGAGCCGGAGTGCGTCTGATGGCCCGATGTGCGATGGTGGATCGACCCATTCCTGCAGGGTTCCAGGTCGAAGCCCGCCCAGGGACTTGAGTGATCTCTCCCGTACTGCGTCAAAGGTAGGGCAGCTCCACAGGAGATGTTCGGCCGTGCCTCTGGCAGGGCACTTCGGGCACTGAGGAGTCGGATATGAGCGCGGGTTTATGAGGTGCAACTTCGCTGGTGATAGAAGCTGGCCGGTCTGGGCTCGGCGAAGAAGCACTGCCTCCACTCTCCGGAGTGCGCTATGTGGACGGCGATATAGTTGCTCAGGGTTGGCCAAGTGCTGGAGTATGCTGCGACGATAGCGTTGTGCGCGATGCCATGTCTCCGCCCTATCCATATGGGGCGACGACGGGTGCGCAACGTCATCAGGGTGCCAAGAAGCGGAAACGAATGTGGATCCAGGCAAAGGTGCGGAAAGAGCTGCTGCGCGCGCTGCCTGGTGTGCCTTTTCGTTTCCAGTGATTCCTTCGTGTGCAGGAATCCATTTGATAATGACAGTGTAGCCCTCCTCTCGCAGGCGACGGGCTTCTGTTCGAATAGTGTTGAGAACGGCATAGTCAGCTCCCCCTGCGCGGCAGGCGCTGTACGCTGCTTGTGAATCTGTGTAAACATGGTAGGTGCAAGGAGCCGGATCTTGTCTTTCTACTATTCGAGTAATGGCA
This sequence comes from Amblyomma mixtum, assembly GCF_055824585.1. Taxonomy (NCBI): domain Eukaryota; kingdom Metazoa; phylum Arthropoda; class Arachnida; order Ixodida; family Ixodidae; genus Amblyomma; species Amblyomma mixtum. The sequence goes on along the minus strand of NC_143020.1, from coordinate 124,402,783 downwards.
AGTCGTATGGCAATGAGTTCGAGATTGGTGACGGTGTGTTCCTCGGAAAGCCGTTGAACTACAGAGGTATCTGACACAGAATCGTGACAAGCTATAGCGGCGCACTGTTGAAACTGAGCGGCGTCTGTGTATAGTTGAATGGCTCCTTCCTGGGCTAACTTGTATGATGTCTTCTCGTGCCGTTTGGCGGCAGCTTTGCGCCTTTGAGGATTAACCGAACTCATATTCTTTGGTAATGGCATACCATCTACTAAGTCGATCAGTTCCCATGGCGGGGCAGCGGACGAAAGTGGCTCTAAGTTGTCAACGTGGTAGCCCAATGCCCGCAGGATCTGTCGGCCAGCCGCCGTTGTGGAGAGACGGACTCGCTGGGCTAGCGATTGCTGCTCTGCCAGATCCTGTTGGGCATTGATTTTGCTGCATGCGTGTAGGTTCACTACTGGGCAGTACTGCGGCAGGCCAGTAACCAGGCGCATCGCCTTGCGATTGATTCGCTCAAGCTGAAGGCGTTGGGTTGCGTTAAGCCGCATGTACGAATATGCGTACAGGATTTTTGATGTTATGAGTGCCAGGGTAATCTGACGGAGCCCCACCTCCTTGATTCCCCATCCACGCGCAGAGACGCGGCGCATAAGGTGTAAAGCCTGATGACAGCTATGCATCGTGTTATGAAGCCAGCTTTTGGCTCCTCCATCCTCGTCAATAAGCATGCCGAGTATACGGATTGTTTGTTTCCGGCAGATAACTGAGTGCCCTAAATGAAGAGAGATAAGTTTGCGTTCGGCCTCGGCTCGTACCCGCGAACCATTTAAGACAACCACATACTCGGTTTTTTCGGGAGAGGTTTCCATTCCACACTTCTTAATGTATTCATGGACGGCATTAAGGCCTGTTTGTAGGGCTAGTTCTTGCTCTGCAGGGGACCCTGAATTAGTCCACAACGTTATATCGTCCGCATACACGGCAAAATTAAGACCGGGTATTGACGACAGCATTGGCGGGAGACCTGACATAGCAATGTTAAAAAGAGCCGGTGATATGACAGCGCCTTGGGGGACACCTGTTTGGTTATGTTGCCATTCACCCTGAGTATCTCCAACCATTGCTGAGAAAGTTCTTTCTGCAAGAAAGGCTTTCACGAAGCGGTAGAGGTTGCCGCCTATCCCCACTTCCTGTAGCCTGCGAAGTATGGTCGAGTGGGGCACGGAATCAAACGCCTTTTTGACGTCTACCCCAACAACCACTCGGAGCTGTGCGCTGCTAGGGTATGCGAGAACGTCGTTATAAAGCCTTTTGAGAATGTCTTGGGCACAGAGCCCTCGACGAAAACCTACTTGCATAGGAGACAGGACGTTGTACTTGTCTAAGTACCATTCAAGTCTTCTTAGAGCCATACGTTCCATGACCTTACAAAGGTTGGACGTCAGCGATATTGGCCTGAGGTCTTGTAAGGTTCGACTTGGCTTGCCAGGTTTTGGAATTGGTATTACCACTGACTTCTTCCAGACAAGAGGAAGATCACCGTTGGCCCAGTACTTGTTCATCTCTTTCAAGAGGGCAACTTTATGTGACTTGGGAAGGTTCAGAAGTGTTGAGTAGCGTATATCATCCGGCCCTGGGGCGCTATTGTGATTGGAGTCATACAGAGCTGCCTCCAGTTCGTCTAATGTGAAGGGAACGTCGTAATCGTTTGATGTACCTGATACGGGGTCCGCAGGCAAGGCATCTGCATTTTCAGGTTGGGGAAAAAATACCTTCCCTGCTTGTATAGCTAACTTCGCCGGGGAGGCATTCAATTTCAAGGCCATGCATTGGGCAGGGGAAATTTGCTTCTTCCGTCCAAGGATAGCTCGAAATATGTGCCAGGCCTTCGATAAGTTAGCTGCTCCATTGAGTGAGTGGCACAGCAGCTGCCAGTCTTGGAGAGCGAGCTGCAGAGTATACTTCTCAACTTCTTGACTGATGCGAGTGAGAGCACGCCTCCGATGGGGTGTCCGGCCTGATCGGCGATACGCCTTGAGAGCCCGAAGCCTACCATTCTACAGATTCAAAAGGTGGGAGTCCGGCTTTGGGGCATCAAACTTGACTGAAAGCTTCGTTGTAGCTTTCTTCTTGGCATCGCTGATCTGAGTAATCAGCTCGTCTAACCCTGTGGGAGCGTTCACCGTACCGAGCATTCTACGAAAATCGTCCCATGAGACGTGCTCCTCTATTCGACGGCGTTGTTGCCGCTGTAATGACTTTCGCCCTCGAGGAGGCCATGAGACCACCACGGGATAATGATCACTGCCCATGACATCATCAGCCCTCGACCATAGGATCTCACTGGGATGAGACACTAGTGTCAAGTCTGGGGAAGTGTCTTGTTGACCTTTGTGCTGGCCAAGGCGAGTAGGTAGCGCGAGGTCGTTGGCTATGGTCAGATTCGCTCTGACAATTTGCTGCCAAAGGTGCCTTCCCCTAGCATCTGAGTGATGATATCCCCAGCTGCTGTGCATGGCGTTAAAATCACCCCCAACTACAACGCGATCCTGGGGATATATTCTTAAGAAGTGTTCTACAAAAGACATATCTACTCGATATGTCGTAGTACCGAATGATCGCGCATAGATTGAAAAAACTAAGGCTTGTTGGTCGCCATCTAAGCTAAGGCGTACTCCCGCTACCTCCTGCGTCTGCGTGCACCACGCGGAAGTATCTAGTTCAGTGTGGGCCGTGCGCGACAGAACAAGAACGCATGCCTGCCCATTGGCCATTGGAGGCGCACATCGCGATCCTGGCCCGGGACGCCGGTGCTCTATGGAAGGGGTGCAGTAAGGTTTGTACCCTATTAGATTGGGCTTATTAATGCCAGTCTCCTGAAGCAGGACAGCTAGAGGAGGCGTTGGCGTGATGGACAGTCTCCTCTGAAGTTCCGCTTGTTTGCGACGGATTCCCCGGCAGTTCCATTGCAAGAACCATATAGGAGAGTCCGAAGCAAAAATGTCATGTGGTTTCGCGCTAATTCCTGCCATTATTAAACTGAAAGGTACGCGGAAGTGAAGATGATGTGTGCCCAATTTCGCGCTCTTGATTCGGAGAAACCTGTGACATTCCCAAGAGTGGGAACATACGCTTGATCACTTCGGCAGTGACCAGTTCGATAATGCGCGTGAGTTGGTTTTCATCTAAGTGTAGCGTACGCGAACTATCTTTTGCAAGATTCGTTTGCGCGCCGCGTTGCGTATCACGGAGTGTTTCAGCGTAAACCCGATGAATGCGCGCTTGCTTTGGTGCCGCCGCGGTATGCTCAAAAACTGCGGTTAGAGATGAGGTGGCATTCCTTTGACTATTGCTCTCAGATTGTGTGGAGGGCTTGTGCGCGCCTTGCCGTTTAGTTTTATTTTCGCTGTCTCGTGTCTTCGGCAACGGCTGACTTTGTAGTGGAGGGAAGTCCTGATTAACAAGCACAATTGGATTCGAGGCTGATTGCTGTGTACTGACAGGGCCCTTGTGCGCCGTCGTCGACACCGTTTGGTTACCACGTAGAATCTCGGCTTGTTGTTTGCGTTCTTTTCGTCGCGATACTCGGATACGACGGAAAATGCCATTCCTCAAGGTTTTTGTGGCCTGCCGCCGAGCAGGGCACTGTGGGTCCGTGGCTACGTGGGGACCTCTGCAATTGCGGCATAGTGGTTCCGTCGGACAAACCTCGAGGTTTCCATGTGCAAGGCGACCGCAGTACGAGCATCGGCGTTGGTCGACTAATGGACACGAAATTGCCCTGTGTCCGATTTTGTGACATGTCTCACATATGATAGACTTCGGGTGATAAGGCGTCACCGGAAGGAGTATGCTGTACAGATGAATTTTTCGGGGAAGTCTGGAGCCCTCAAACGTGATTAGAGCTGCTCCATTCTTGCCCATAGGCCTGGCGTTTATTATCCTGCACGAGTAGCACGTGAGGTTTGCCATGAGCTGTTCGCTTGTTAACCCGTTGGCACGATAAATGACCCCGCGGATCTGGTCGGGGCGTATGGTTTCATAAGCTTGGATAGGTGTCTCCTTTCCAGAAATTAGGAGAGACTGCAGTCCAATCAGATGGTCTCTGGCATGCATATGCGATATGTCGACAGCAAACTGATTGCTTCGTTCAAGAGGCCGTAATTGAAAGCCAGAGTGAAAATGAATTTTTCGAAGCTCATTAGCAACAGCTTCGTGCAGCCAGTGTGCGGGGAGTGTCCCTAGTTGTCCAGGTGCGGTTAGCTTAATTATCACACTGTATTTAACACTGATTGGATCGGCGGCTGTGGCCTTGTTCTTTCGCCTAACAGGCTGCCATTCATCTTCTTCAGTATGTTCATTATCACCAAGTGATCGATTCTGCCCATTGGGGTGACTATGGACGCTGAGGCACAGCCTAGCGATCGATAATGCGCATCAGTGAAGCGAGCATTTATAGCTATCTGCGAGTGGGCATGTTTTACGCCGTGTCGTTTGTTCTCAAAGCGAGTGCTTTCTTGAGCCATCCGCGATGTGCCTGACCCCATCCTAGGTTGCTTGGCAAATTTCGAAAACGGAAAAGTGCAAGATCCTACCTCGGAAGGGGCGCTTCCCGGCTTGTTTTCCGTGGAAAGAACAGAGAATGGGTTGGAGACAGGTATCGTCGCAACCACTTGAATGGCTTCGTCATCCGTCATGCTTTCGTCGGCGCCGAGCACAGCGTCAGGTTGGGCCGCGTTATCTGTGCCGCTGCAAAGCGATGTTACCGCGGCGTCTTGCCGAGGCTGCTGCGAAGCCATGTTGTCGGCTTCGGCAAGGTAGATGTACTATGGTAGCGTAGGCTCCATAGAAGCCCATACGTTCAAAACATGGCGGCTTGTGGTGCGCAGCCAGCGCCGTCTTCGAAATGCGTGGACAACTAAAAACTGACGTCATAATTAAAACAAAAACGCGACGTCGAAGTCACGTGTTTTAGTGACGTCATATACGTGACGTCAGCGTCAGGTGCTGCTTGGCGGGAAAACTAAACTGCTGAACGCCGCGACGCTTCAGCGCGACACCCGACACGAGAACGAAGAAAGAAGACACGAGTGCCGACCACCAACGCTATTTTTAGGTAGTCAGTTCTCGTTGTGCCTTTTTCCTTCGTCCTCACCTCAGGTGTCGCGCTGAATGTCGCAGGTGTCGCGCTGAAGCAATGAAATGTGACGCCGCCAGACAGGTTATCGCTCGCACATCGTGCAACCGCACACCTCTTTTTTGCGTACGGGGGCGCCATGGCCACAGACGATGCCCTTTGGGGGCAAAAGCGACAGAACCGCACCCAACGGAACGAAACTAAACAGAAGCGCTGGCAAAAGGCAAAAGCGGAAACTGTACACGAACGATGCACACCAAGAACTCGAGCAACAAGCAACGAGGAAAAAGTAGGGCTAGCAGAATCGAGTTTCAAACAAAAGCAAGCAGAATGGTCAAAAGATATGACCAGGGTATTACATCAGAGCACCGTCAACCTTGGCATCGTCCCGCTGCCATTGCCGCTACTCTGAGCGAACGCTGTCATAAATTTTTACTAAGCAAGCGCTATACTTTCTAACAAAATGCACACAACTAAAATATTTTAAAAAGGAATCACTGCAATTGTTTTTGAATGCTTTTGAAACACAAAATATGTCCTAATTATTTTCCTCTTCTAGTTGTTTGTCCACTCATTTCATTTTGGCGCTTTAGTTCCACCCATAATTTGATGTCGCTAGCACTTGGTTCTGGACCGCATTCGGGCTCCGGCTTCGCGACCTATTTCAATAGACCTTGGCTTCGGCGGTAGGCGTATCCGATGAATCCGGATGGTTTCCTGGGGTAGTCGTTGACGCGGAAGCGTTGAAACCGTCGTCCACAGGTGGCGAGGAACACGATGGGGGTGGCCCATTCATTTTTTGGAGCCTAGCCCAAAAACGTCCGGGCCAAAAAGCTTCAAAAAGTCGGAGCGATGCGAGCGTGCGTCTGTTCGAGACGGCTGCTTGCAGCGCCCTAAAAAAAAAAAAAAACTTTATTTACTACACTGGAGAACGAAATGAGATCTTGCGAATGGAAGCTAAATTATCAAGGTGCTCCTTTCTGTTAACGGGTCTTCTAGGTCTTTGGTGCCTCAACTTTGTAGCAATTCCGACTAGTGTAAGAAGGATATTCATTACCACTCTTGGCGGCTTCTTCTGGCTTAATTATCGCTTTTTGCAGCGATAGTTGCGTCCGGAAGGCTCGTGAGTGTGCAGGGCATCATTTTCATGGCAGATTTAATTCAGAAAAAATATTTCGGTCAATTTCAAACTGCGCTACACAGTTTCAGAGTAACCTTTTAGTGGGCTCACATTATGCTAGATGTTCGTGGTGGGTATGTAGATTTTAGGAGTTTCGAAAGTCACATGAGCCATTGAAAACTATTGACCACGTGGTCGAACGGTCAAATTAATTGCATTCTACTAATGGGATGAGCAGATCACGTTAATGCGACCTTTGTTTTTGTGAACGATGCCATCTGAGGGAAAAGCATTTCCCAGAAGGCGCTGCAAAACTCAATGCCATCACTACAGCGCCTCGCATGATAACCTCTGCTGGATGCAAATGGAGCACTGCGTTTCCACCGGTAACCCATCCGTAATCGGCCACCTATGAACTTGGGACACGCTTCAAACCCGTCTAACATTGTCAGTTAGCCGTGTCGTAGGACGGAGGAAATTGGAGCAGTTGTCAGATCGCTGCTAATTTTTAGGAGAAGCCAGAAAGTCTGGCAACTCTTCATAGGGGCTTTGTGCCTAAAACTGCACAAATAAGCTCTGAAGCGCCGTGAAGAGACGCGTTTATTAAATTCTACCTAATTGAAACTGCATAAAGTGGGTTGAAGTATAGTTTAGGTTCAAAATTCTCATGCCGAAATGAGTTTCAATCGTAGACAGCGTTAAAGAACACCTTAGTAATGGAAAGTGAACATTTGGCCAGATATCTGCTAAGTTGAGAGGCGAGTTAGAGGGAAAAAAAACACCGAATGCGGATAATTTAAAAAAAAAGTGCTTTTATTTTTCCCCTTTCTTCGGAGCAGGAAACAATAGCTGCAGTGGTCCAGTCTCAACAAAGAGCTGCGCATTCCAACACACAACAAAACTGACTGGCATTTGATCGCACCATCACAGTGTGGCGATGCGTTCGAGATTCTTGCGAGGAAATACCTACTACTACGACTACTAAAGCTTCCATTATTACGAAGCTGTTATGAACCGTTGCAAACCTTTATTCGTTCAGGCGGAGAGAGAACAGGATATCCTCCATTTCTCCAGGCGGAAAAATAATTAAGGTTGGCTTTCAGCCAGCCTTTCGCTCTGAGGCAGCTCTCCTTCACTATAACGAGGAGACAGAGTAGGGCCACATTCATGATTCAAAATTGTGTCCCGTGATACCAATGTATAGACCCCGCCGTGGTGGCTTGATGGTTATGGCGATCGGCTGCTGATCCGAAAGACGCGGGTTCGATCCCGGCCGCGGCGGCTGAATTTCGATGGAGGCGAAATTCTAGAGGCCCGTCTACTCTGCGATGCCAGTGCATGTTAAAGAACCCCGGGTGTTTAAAATTTCCGGAGCCCTTCACTACGGCGTCCCTCATAGCCTGAGTCGCTTTGTGACATTAAACCCCAATAAACCAAATCAAACCAATATATAGACGTCACTCACTTTTCTTTTAGGGCATCCATACTAATATTATGATGCACGTTGCCACAAGCCAATTAGTGCCATATTAATAACGTTGTGTTGCAAAAAATATCGCGATTATTCCAAAGAATACATTCCTTATTTGGGTTGATATTTTTGCAGATGCAGTACCTGCTTGATTCCATTGAACCGGAAGACATGGGCCTGAAAGGGGCAGACTTTTTTCTTCTTAACATGTCCGCTTTGGTTTCGGTAAGAGCTATTATTAAACACCAAATAATGCAGCTATTGAAAGGGCTCATAAATCAGACCAAGAGTCCTTCGACAAAGGAGCTGTAGGTGCTAGAAGCCTCAGGGTAACAAAGCTCGCGACTCGTTTTATATTGTTAAGTACTCAAGGTTTAGAGCCAGCGGCAGATGCTTTTACAGCCTTTGTGATAACGAGATGTTTTGCTAGTTAGTAGCTGATTTTTCACCGGACACATTTATAAGAAAATACAAGTGCCGGCTACCTTTAACTAACACTGCGTGCTTCGTGTTACCGTAATACACAGATTTTAGTTCGTGAAGCGCGTCGCGCAGGTGATTTCTCTTCAAACGACATAGGCAAGATGCTTTGGGAAAAGAAACTAATAAAAGCACGAAGCGGCGCTAATACAAAAAGAACACGAACGCAACTCCGTCGCTAAATTTGTAAAAATGTAACTGACTGGTGAATACTCTCCTTCCAAACAATTTGAGCCTAAGCCTAACACCTTGTTTTCTACTAATACCTATCTCTTGCTATTCAGTATTGCAGTAGAAAATTTCTTTTAAGCATAATTCACCAGTTGTTAACTTTTCACGGTTAATCTAAAAATTCGAAAAACAACTAAAATTGTTATCTTTAAAGATTTTCCAAAAGTCTATGATTGCGTTTCCTATCATAAATTGATTCATAGTCGCTGCAGGCTATGTCGTCGCCTTAACATGCGTTATTTGTAAGCCATTATCAGCACGTGGAGTGCATAGCCTGATTCGGATACGTTTCCGTGTGCTTTGGTCTTGCCTCATCGTTATCTGTATTCAGCAATACCATATTTGTCTAGATTTACGTCAGCACCGTTGGTCTCTTTTTGAAAATTTGCACGTTTTATCTTGCTGGAAATGAATATTTAGTCATTGATCAAGTTAAAGACAATGCAATTACTGAATCGAAGCCCATACCTGTTCCTTGTTCGTAATAAGCGGGCAGAATATGAGCCGAGAGACGTAGCTCCTTGTTTCCATTAGGAGTCAAAATTCGGAGACAGCCCCGCCGCGGTGGCGCAGTGGTTAAGGCGCTCGGCTGCTGGCCCGCAAGACGCGGGTTCGATCCCGGGCGCGGCGACCGAATTTCGATGGACGCCCGTGTACAGTGCGATGTCAGTACACGTTAAAGAAGCCCCAGGTGGTCGAAATTTCCGGAGCCCTCCACTACGGCCTCCCTCGTAGCCTGAGTCGCTTTGGGACGTTAAAACTCAATAAACTGGAATCTGCACTGGAATTCGGTGACAGACTTTCGACGAACTTCTGTCTACTTTTACATAGAAGCTTGATTTTATTTGATTTATTGGGGTTTAACGTCCTAAAGCGACTCAGGCTATGAGGGACGCTGTAGTGGAGGGCTCCGGAAATTTCGACCACCTCGGGTTCTTTAATGTGCACTAACATCGCACAGTACACGGGCCTCTAGAATTTCGCCTCCGTCGAAATTCAGCCGCCGCGGCCGGGATCGAACCCGCGTCTTTCGGGCTAGCAGCCGAGCGCAGTATCCACTGAGCCACCGCGGCGGCTTACATAGAAGCGACGGAAGGCAAACGGGAATGTCACTTTTGATTCTATTTTAATTATATATTTTGTTGATGACTGTAAATGAAACGAGTAATTCTTGTACGTGCCATGTAATTTATAACAACGCAAAAAAAGCGATAATATCAGGCCACCAATGGGATCGAAGCTCACGACCATTTCAAGTTGTGTATGGTGCTCTACAAGCAGAACTGTGACGATGGCGGTTTTGTTCTTTTTATTATTCTCTCCTGCACTTCATAGCGGTACCCTCGCGATCATGGCGACTAGAGCAGTGGTTTAGCTCTTCAAATATTTATACTTTTGCTTTAAATAATCGTAGAAGAAAGTAATCGCCGGCACAATATAGAGTTCACAATGCTTCTGATTTTTTTTTTTTTTTTGCAGAGACAACAGATACTGATTTTCATTTCATGCAGAAGTTCATTCGCAACAGAAATTTCCAACTTCCTCCAGCATTGGGTAGCTTTCAATAGAACAGTTCATTAACAACTTCAATCAAGCTGTCATGGCATCAAAAATGTTGGTGGCTTCGATGCTTTTCTGAACATCTTTGTTATGATTGCTATTTATTAACTGGACATTTTGTCCTGTTATTAGCTTTGTTTACTATGCAGTGTAATTTGTGCAATTTAGCAACATCACCAGGAATTCAGGACCGGCGCTTCTAGTTCCCCATGGCTACCCCAAGATGGCACGTGGCTTTGAACGTCCACAAATAGCAGGCTGACATCTTCCCGGATGTAAGAAAGAAATAGAAGGACTGAGTGGCCGCTATGCTTAGGGACTCTGTCTGGGCACTCTCCCCAATTACTGGTAATGCTACGAACACTGCACCAGCTATCCTTTCGGAACCAAACAAATATTGCACAGAAGAAGAATATGGATATTAGACCTGGAGCAATCTGAGGGCAGTTACCTGAAGAAATTTTTTATGGCCCTATGCGTTTTCAGGCGTGCACTACGCACCCTTTATTCCAGTTAGAGAAAACACAGGCGCCGAGATATTGGTATATCGGGTTATATCGGGTCTTGTCTTATGTTCGAGGCTGGGAATGGGGGGGGGGGGGGGGGGGGGAAGCAGCTGGTCAGTTCTGGTCAAGTAGAGCTGGGGAGAGCCGGGCGGCGGAGTCTATGTCCACTAGGCCGACGACCAGGGCGAGCAGAAGGCGGCGATGGTCCAGGGACAGGATGCCGATGTGCCGCGCACCTCCACCGAATGATACGTGGCGGCAAGCCAAGGAACACAGCGACATGATGACCGATGAAATATGATTTTAATGGCTGCGAGCCTAGCGCGAGCGCTCCGTCCCGCGCCACAGCCCGCTTCTTCGTCATCTACTTCGTAACAATATTGTGAGATATCATCGTCCATGTTGTAGAAAAGATCATTTCGGTCTGCCTGGGCTTGAAGTTGGTTCGTTTTTGTTCTTTCTGTTACAGATGGGAGCCACAGTAATAACGTACGCTGTCATAATCCTGCAGACAGCCTGAACAACTGGCATCGATTTCTGGCCTAGTTTTCTCGCTGCCAGCGAGGATTGTTGGTCACGCAAGCGAAATGCTGGCTCTGCATTGCACATCGCACTGAAAAAAGTACCTTGTAGGTCTGGTTTCCACTAAACAACTGCGTTTTCACTACTAATATTCACTCTCGTGTAATGTAGTCTGAAACAAATTTACGCAAAGACCGTTGCAATCCTCACCTTTGAAATGTCTTCTTCCGAAAGAAGCGATTCTCTCAAGGGCATATTCGTGTCTCGATGCAAACAAGTTGATACGCGAAACAAATTTACAGATGCGCATGTGAAACACTGGTTACGACGGGGACAATCCCTTTGTTTGCACCGAGCGAGGAAGGAAAAGAAACTTTGATAGACCATTTTCCGGTATCCTCAGTTTGACACTTAAGACACTCGGTGAGCACATCAAGAACGTATTCAAGAAACATAGGCGTCACCCAGGATCTGAAGGACCTCACTGCCACCTTTCGGTATTTCCTAATGCTCGGTTACCTCAAGGCGAACCCCTTGCTGCAAACATTATGTGGTCTACGGTGCTGGCTTTTTCACAGCCCACGCCTTCATGTCCGAGATACTCAGGGTCCATGGCAAAGCATATCAGGCGAAGCCGATCATAGAAAGATTGCCTATTTCTCCGAAACTGGAATCGCAGAATCCTACACTTTTCTTTGACAAGGCTAGACAAAATTCGGGCGAGACAAAACCGGGCCATAATTTCAAGATGCACCAGCTCCATTCCGGTGTAATTTTTCCGTACCTTAAAGCATAGTTCTTGCCTTTTGACCGATATTCGACGTCACATAACTGTGTTTTTTTTATGATCACGTGTAATTTGTTTTTCCGCTTTTTTGAGGGATGGTCGCGTTTACTAGAAGCGGGAATAGGCACGGCTGGGTTTTGGCCTGACGAGTGCGAACTCTTGACATGCGCGCCGCCACAAAATATGAACAGGAGCAGCAAGGTTCCTCATGTGAAATCTCCAGGGGGCTCAACCATTTCGTTTCTGCCTCAATGTATTTTTCGTTAGCAGCCGCCGCGGTGGTTTAGTGGTTATGGCACTCGGCTGCTGTCCCGAAAGACACGCGTTTGATCCCGGCCGCGGCAGTTGAATTTCGATGAAGGCGAAATTCTAGAGGCCCGTCTACTGTGCGATGTCAGTGCACGTTAAAGAATCCCGAGTGGTCGAAATTTCCGGAGCCCTTCCCTACGGCGTGCCTCATAGCCTGAGTCGCTTTAGGCCGTTAAAGCCCCATAAACTATAAGCCATATTTTTCGTTAACGGCAGATATGCTGATATATGAAGTCGAATTCTCGGCAGGAAAGGGCTCCCCAAGTTTCGCATACAGCCAGCCAAATATTTAACTGCATCGCATGTCCACTGAGTTTCCTCTACGCCATTGCCTTATGACGGAGCAAGCTTGCGAAAACATCAAGGCTAAGCACATGGTTCCACATGGCAGTTTGTGCTTCTGGACGCCACCCCTTATAAGCGCATTTAAGGCCAGGTGGAAGCATGAGGGCGCGCGTCATCGCACCCACGCATTTCGATCATAAGTGGATGTGCAGCCGGGAGAATATTTTTTTGTCCTATTAGCAGAAGGTTCACATAGCGGAAACTAGTCGGAAATTCACATTTATTTAAAGAGAGGCCAATCATTCTTAAATATTAGGGTACCTAAAGCACGCATGATTCGTTTCATATTTCCCACAGTGAACACTTCATTAATTTGTAGAAAGGTGTTATATACGCCATTCGCTACGTCAACATGCAACGTCATTATATGAGCGATATGTCACTGTGCTTGAAACGTAAAGAACGTTTCGTGACAATACATGTGTGAATATTTCGTTTGTTTGCTCTGATGACTGGTTGCGAGAGTATATTCATGTACGCGCATACTTTTCGAATAAACTCTTGTGAGCTGTGCTACACTCGTCTGCCTTCTTTCTTTTTTTTCATGTCCAATGTGTCGGGCCAACAATTAATCCGTCTTAACCCTTTCAGGCGCCATTTTTTGTTTTGGCTGAAATCAAATATTTTTTCGGCCAAGTAGTATTTTCGGGCCTCAAGAAAGGGAATTTGTTAGTTTTCGAAAGTGAAAGACCAGTAGGTAAGTTCCTACAACGATGTGGAGAATTCCGTACAGTGTGTCAGATTTGTTATATATAGTAACATCGAAATGTCCTCGTGTGTCAGGTAAACACCCTAGGGACCGTAGAATCAGTTTGTGATTCGAAGATTCACATTACCCTCGAAATTGAGCAAAAACAATCGATGTTTTCATTCGCGGCAAAATTTGCCTGCACAAAAACGGCGGACAAAGTGCTGCCTAGCTCACTGTTATGTGAAATATTATTTACTGCATTCGCTACATGATACAAAAAAGCAAATTTTTTTGCAACAAGGGTGCTCAATCTGACTGAAATAACGAAATCACCGTTAAGTGCTCCAGTTTCTCAGAAAAAGCTGTAAGTTTGCCTCTTACGCAATTGTCAATTCAAATCAAATCAAATCTTTATTTCAGCATCGCAAAAATGCTGAGGGTCGTGGACAAAAAGCCTCTTTATGGGCTTGGCTAGGCCCACGGCCCTTTCCTTTTCTGCATGGCAGCATGGCATACAGCAAGAGAAAATTGTTCCAAGTTAATTGTACACACAGCTCTCAGAAAAAAAAAGAAAAAGGAAGACAAATGAAAGTTCACAGAAGGTAAGCGACTTGGTACAGTTATTAGGAATATAAATACAGGCATGTATGAAACAAATCTACTATGAAGGCAGTTCTTAATAGCATAGAATATTGCATGAAATGTCAACAAGAGAATGACTGCAATAAAAACTAAACAATGACTAAAGAAATAGAAAATTCGTAACAAAAAGACAACCGAAAAAAAAGGAAACTTCTACCTACATTTGTTTAAGTATGAGGGAAGGAGATGACACAACATTTCAAGTCCATAATTTGTTCGTTAGTATGGAATTTCCCAGGTTTCAGCTTGTCGTGTAGTACGAATATTAGTTTCTAGCTTTTGGTTTGCAATCTTAACTAGTGCGGTATTATTCTTTTTCATGCCAGCTTCATAGCGTCTGAACGAGTTAGCACGCACATATCCGGGATAGGATTGTGTACAAAGCGCCCCAAAGTGTTAAGTCGAGATCAAGCCTTCATAAATAGACAAACCGCGATGAAATTCGCAGTGTAGATATCAGCGTCTTAAGCTATAGCCTAGCGACAGGAGTGAACATATTGTGGCGCAACTTTAGTGCTTTCCCGAGGCGACTTCCTACTCTCGTAGGCACCTGCGCTCTGCCAAAGCCACACGTGGCGTGCGTGTATGGTTAACTGGGCTACATCGACTGAAGCTAGGCACCAGAAGTTAGCTGCCAAACGCGTACCTAATGGTCAAGAAAGTGGTCTCGCGTCAACAGCTCTAAGGCGACCACAAGAACAATTGGACCCTTGCCTGACAACTACACTTTCCCTGTTCAAGGAAATTGGCTATAGTCGCGTACGCATAACGACACGCGTGCGCTTTCTACCGATTTGTGTGAGCTGTGCTCATAATGGGTGCCATTCGGGAAAGGAAACCACCTATAGCAGCTAAATGTTTGTGCACCATGCGCTTTTCGCGCAGGCGCTTTGCCTTGACCTCCTCGCTGGTCGCGCAAGATCGCTAAAAACTTCGCCGTGTGCAGGTATGTAACGCGCAGGTACAAACTGTTCCCTGCACGGAACCAAGAAAACTAAAAAAAAAAAATCGCATAAAATTCTCAAACATACGGGTCCCTGGCGATTTAGCATTTTTATACTCAGCATGTGTGCAATGATTATCGTTTCCGACCTGATTTCAATGGAGTTAAAAATGGCCAAAGAGTACAAAAAATGACCATTGCACAGAAATTTTCATGAACTTCATGTTATCCCACGCGGCCGATATTAACGTGTAGGTACGTTGTTAAGCGCACAGGGTGTCCAGGCTAACTTTAGCGAAGGGTTAAAAGATAAAATATTTGAGGTAGGCCAGGGAAACCCCTTACATACACCTACAAACCGACTTGCGCATCATAGGCATTTTTTGTTTTGCAATTGATTAATTAGCATTAATTTGAAGGAAAAAATCAGTGCACCCGGCTTGAAAGAATGGTCTGTGTGTAATTGTTGTTTTAGGGCATGAAAATGTATCACTAAGCCGTGCCCTTCCTTGTGGTGTATGAAAATAAAACGACGTGCGCCGGTAAATTCTTCGACCCTACGCGTGGCACTTTGGTGTGGCTGGCTCTTTTGCTCCGGTTTGATGTTTGGCCTCGAGGGAATCAAAGGCGTTGGACGTAGCTGCCCGAGTCTGCGAGCAAACCTAGGAAAATTGAACATTAAATATCTCTACACAACGGCACTTGTGCGAAAACTCAGAGCGAATTCCTCACAACGCCTCAGCGTCTTCAGAACTTTTCCATTTAGCTCTTGTTCTGCTCTTTCCCGCACTCTAGTACCTTCAGCCGTTAGAAGGCTTACTCTCCCCCGAGCCCTTGCCACATTGCTCAGTTTGTAAATGAGACGTAACTCAGTGTATATTGAACGGCCTTGCTTGGGAACGTGGATTTGTGTATTTGTGTGTGCGAGATTTTTTTCATTGTTTCTACCAGTGCCTGGCAGTTCTCTAGGCATATATCCGAAAAAGCTGTCTAATAATCTTTAAATAATATACCTCATGCTCACTGCGCCACCTAATAAAGGTAAGCACTTCAAAGTATTCATGATCACGGACGTAGGCATCTAGTTTAGGTAATAAGCGTGACACGCCAGCCGTATTCCTTGATGCTCTAGTGAACCCGACACAGGATCATTCACTTTTAGATGAGTACATGAATGACAGCCGCATTCGCAAGCAGTACAGGAAAAGTAAGACACATATGCGCCGACTGGACTAAGAAATTTTCCCGTGTTCACGCCAAGAAAGCCAAGATCAAGGGACAGACGGAGGTAATAAACGACTTCTACGCGTGAGAACGGCGGAGCCGTCGTTCCCCAGTGGCGCAATTGGTTAGCGCACGGTACTTATACGACAGTGCTTCGTGAGCTATGCCGGGGTTGTGAGTTCGAGCCTCACCTGGGGAATGCTTTTTTTGTTTACCTTTTCAAATGATTTTAGAGCGTGTCACAACAACTGGCATGATAACGACAGACATTCAACGGTCAAAGCTGTCGAAACGACCCTGGCCGAACAAATGGAAATATCGTCTACCTGATAAAGCTGAGTGAATTTGTGTAGCGCAACAGCTATGTTTGCCGTAAGCTCCTCATGGAATGAGCGATACGAAGAAAGTCAGATAGTCGGAGAGCTGCTGGGCTGCATCTGCTCTCCCGTTAATGGAGTCACTCGGAGTAATCCCGGGAGCATTTCCGGTCTTTCATGATCGTAGTATCAATATAAAATGCATTCGGTGTGTCACACCACAAATATCCATATTGACGTTCCCACCATTTCACTCCGCTTGTGTGTCGCTGTTTCAAAAATATTGTACAAAAATAGGCTTATGTGAGCCTTTCTTCGGAGAAATTAGTTGGAGTTAAAGAAGCACGGCTCCATTTCAAGAAGTCATAACTTGTTGTATCACAGGTAAAACAGCTCTGCGATCTATATAATAAGCAAAAAAAATGGCAACGAAGGGCTCGTCGTTTAACGTAAGGCAAGTGCAATTTCCTGTTTAGAAGGGCACATCTTGAACCGTGGATCGACAAGCTATACATGTTCCTTCTAGCATCCCTAGAGGTGGGTTCGTTTTCCTACAACATTCTGCTCAAGCTTGCTCTACTACTCTGAATTATATGGAAGCTTACTCTAACTATGGTGAGTGCGAGCACTTCCATGAAAAAAAAATTGAGTTCTTATTTCTGGCCATGCTATTGACACAATCATGCCTCTGTTGCAGCCGTCGCGTTCTACATTCTACCTTGCATTTACCAATTATCTCCACATTCACAACTGTAGTGAGCACAAGCAAGAGCACTACGGCAAGATCCAGCGAAGATAAAAGTAAGGGGACGTTTACCAAGAGCGCGACAAGTTGCGATGTTCGAGAAGAGACTGTTTCGTGAACAAGTATGTTACATGGTTTATTTCCAAATTTTTTCACATCGCCTTCTTTGTGGCGGGCAAAACAGTTCTCTTCATGCTCCCCAAGCACTGCGATTCATTCTCTGTGATACCATCTGCTCAATGCTGTCGTTTCTTTGAACCAAAATGACAGAGCAAGTGATAACAGATTCAGCCAGCTGTAAACCGAAATTCAGAGGATCTCATTTTTTCATTCAAGATGCACTCGATGTGAGAAAAATTACCTGAGGTTTAGCTCTGGTTAAACCAGGTAAGTTGCGTAAGCAAGCAGCAACTGTTTTGCCAGAGGCGAACGTGCGTATTTATTCCCCGTTTCCCTCCCGCTTCCTCTCTCCTCTCTCAGTCGCGCGGCAGAGGCGGCGGCAGAGCGGCGGTCCTGCCGCCTGGTGGAGCGCGCCTGAAACGGTTGCTATGGCAACGGCTCTCGACGCTGCTTACGATGCAGGACCGTCGCTGCGCCGCCGCCGCTGCCGCGCGCTCTGGACGCTGCTTACGCAACTTGCCCGGTTTAACCAGAGCTGAACCTCAGCTGATTTTTTTATTCATGAAACCCATGCATTCACTAGATGCGCCTTTATTCATGCTTATACTCTGAGCCTTCATGGCGTAGTGGTAGTGTCTACGCTTCAGATGCCGAAAGCCCTGGATCGATTCCCAGCCTCAACGCAGTTTTTTTTATGTAGTGACGCCGAAACGCTGGAACGGTTGCTATGGTAACGGCGCTCCATCTCTTTGACCTCGCTGTGGCTAAAGGTCAACCGTGGCCACCGCCAGGAGCTACGCGACGGCTCGAAACCTGGCGCAGTATTGCTTACGCAATAACAATGTTAGCTGCTGAATAAGAATTGCAGGAAGGGTACATTGAAACTTCCACAGCGGCCTCCGCGCCATCGATAAGAAAATATACCGCGGAAACATTCAGTATCCTCCACCAAAAGCCTTCTCGTTTTATAGCGAAGGCACCACTTCGCGAGGTGTAATCCGCTCCCCGAGTTTGTGGGAATCTTGGCCTTGAAGGTTGCCTTGGGAAAACCTGGCATAGCAACAGCCCATGCAGAAATAAAATAAATATTGCCGCGACTGGGTTTCGAACCCGCAGCGGCGCGGACAGATCAGCTTCGCTGGACACGTACAGGCGTGGCCATAAGTAAACGGAGCACGCTATTGCGTTCGAAGTGCAATCACGCTATCTCCTTTGGTAATGAAGAAGCGTTGTTTGTCTACCAGAAAGCCCACCAACCTCCTCTACCAGCATGTGCGTACCACTGCTGGAAATTTCAATTAGGTGACGCGTGAAAAATATTCGGAGACAGTTGCGTGCTCCGTTTACTTGTGTCCGCGCCTGTACATGCTATCGCCGCAGCCGATCACACTTTGTGTTAAGCTGCAACCTACTCTCGCGTTGTGCATTGCACATAGCCGTCTTCATCAACTTCCATCTGCGGCGCTAACAGATCAAATCAGTTTAACCTCGATCAGAGATTAACCTGAGTCTAATATCGTCGCCAGACGTGCCGACGACCCAGCAAAGCAAGACTATGATCCAGCATGGCTAAACACGTGCTTTCGGAAGTCTACTTGGTTTAACTGCTTTAATCGCTTTTTTGGATACGCTGTGCACTTCTCGTAATCGCCTTTCGTTTGACACTTACTGCAGAATTAATCTCATATATTTGGGAAATCAGACGTGTTCAGTGCTTGCCTCAGGTTTACACAGTTGAAGAAAGCGAAAATACTCCTTTCGAAGACCTCTTCTGACGCAGGCGCTTTCCTCGACAAACGATAAAATTGCTAGAGGTCGCATCAAATAATTTAGCGGATATCATTATTTTGTTCTTGACTTTAAAAAATGCACGCGCTGAATCCTTACGGTTGTTTCCATTTGGACTTTGGGTCTGCTTTCGTTGTTGTCGGTGAAAACGCGTCATTTAATGCTAACTATATTGCCTTTGGCTTGCCAATTTGTTCAGACAGTGCTTTAAAATGGTTCTTGTTCCAGAATACTGTCAGGTCAAATGCGCGAAAAACAGTCCTTATCATTTCTTAACGGGACATTTGGCAGAAGTCAGTCGCCGTGTTTCTAAAAGAAAAACTAAATAAGTTCACGTTCACTGGCCCATTTCTAGCACGATCAGAGGATGCGCTGTAATTGTTGTGAAATCACTTGCTGGCGAGAGCTTTCATGGTTTCTCTCTCGATAAAGATTTATATTGTTGATTGCCTCGTGATAACCTACTTTTTATATTTGAAGATTCCATCCATCAGTTTTGGTGCAATGGCTTTTCAAAATCAATGTGGCTTGTCGGTCGAAAATTAGCTCCTGTAGTGTGTGTATATGTTCTATGTCCACCGTCTTAGTTTGCGCTACCCCTCACGACATGAATATGTAGCAACTGGCTCAATAACGCACCGCTTGCAAGTTCAGGATATTCTCTCTGCCTGATTACATCCTCGTCATATATTCATAAGACTAGCTGCACTTTGGCTAAGTGGTTATGGTACTCGGCTGCTGACCTGAAAAACGCGGATTCGTTCCTGGCCGCTGCAGTCGCGTTTCGATGGAGACAAAATGCTAGAGACCAGTGCACTGTGCGTTGTAAGTGCGCCTAAAAGAATCCCAGTTAGTCAAAATGATTCGGAGCCCTCCATTTCATATATAAAAAATTCAGGGGGGCACTTTGTTGACCTAAAGTGCGGTGAGGCGGAAGCCTTAAGCGCGGTGTTGCTGCTTGCGTCACTGATGTGTGGTTAAGGTGTTAAGCTTCGCCTCTAAGAGTGGAACACGACAGCATCTTGCAACGCTGCCAGGGAGTCCACAGAACGCCATCGCCTGTGCGGCTCTACGCCTTACTCGTAGGTAAATTGGTTTTTGAGAAGAGTATTAGTAGTAGTAGAATACCTTTATTCGGCCATAATTTACAGGCCGAGCATGTCGACCGCCTGGTCGACCAGAAGTCGCTGTTCTTCCTCCCCTTCAGCGCCAAGCCAGTCGAGCCAGGTGGTGATGGATAAAGAAAGTGGGGGGTAGGAACCCGACTGCTGAGCAGCCGCAGGTCCGCATAGATACAGGGGCAGTTGGGGCAGGAAGGGTACAATCGATAGCGATAGAGAAAAAGGCGAGACGGGGTGATGATTGCATTCATTTGGATGTGCCGAAGAAGGCGAGCCTCCGGCACCGTGAGTGATGGATGAGGAGGAGAGTAAAGGCGTTTGTCGAGGCGGAGCTCGAGGTAGACCTCTTTTATGGTGCGGCTAAGGGTGAGTCTTCCACCGTCCTCCGACGGCTTTGGCCAGGGGGTCAACGGTGCTCGGAAAAGTGTGTCGCGGGCCAGCTGATGGGCCAGCTCATTGCCGTCAATCCCTGAATGCCCAGAGACCCAGCGGAGAAAAACGATGGAAGGCTGCAATGCGGAGACGGCTCGTTCGACCTCCTGTTGGAGAGAAGAGGTTAGGGTGTGTTTCTGTATGTGGTGTATAGCGGCTTGTGAGTCTGAATAGACTGTGTACTCTTGGAGAGAGGGAAGGAAGGCAAATGACTGGAGGGCGGGCGCAATGGCGAGGACCTCGAGGGACAATGCATCCGGAGGGAGTAGAGGAAAGGAAATGTATCTGTCTCGACATCTCGGTGTACATCTGAACCTCGCCGTAAGGAAAGGGAGGAAGATGGGAATGAACGAAGACACCGTATTCACTAGATGCGCCTTTGTTCATTCCAAACCATCGAGATATCTGTATAGTGGAGGCCAAGGAGGAAATGTTTTAAAAAGAGTACGGTAAATGGTGGTGCCACTGGGTTTGAAGACGTTTTTCTTCAAGTTGCACACTGGTACCTTGCAGGTTAAAACATGGATGAAGGAGAAGGAATTGCTCTTACCATGGGGTGCTGACTGCTTGTTGTGTGGCAAAGCAGAGTCGATAGAACACGTCTTTATTGATTGCTGGGATGCGCTGGTCTCTTCGGACGTGCTCCAGCGTACAATAAAGGAAGAGTTACCCTTGACGCCGTAAGGGATACGCTTCCTGGACGTTGAGCCGAGTCTTTATAAATATGATGTAATTTTCCTTCTTGGCCTGCACGGTATTTGGTGAAGCAGGATGGCTGTACGACACTACGATGAAGATGCGCGGTCTGCCGGAGATTAAGAAAACATATTTAAGCTGCGTGAAGTGTACAAGGAGCTATGTTTTCAAGATGAAGTTGTCGAGTTGATGGGAGAGTTGTGTTCTTTTAAACAGTTTTGATTTTCTCACTCGAGTGACACACATGTCCGCTCTTGATGTTTGAGAGTGCAGCGCAGAACGTATGTTTGTGATGTGTTTTAATCTGTCAAAACAGGCAATAACGACAAAAAAGTAAGGGCTGCATGGCGGAGTGGCTAGCGTGCTCGTCTCGCACTCCGGAGACCCTGGTTCGATTGCCCAACTCGTCTAATTTACTACTTGGTTTTATTTATTTAGCTGGTCTCACTAGAAAGGTTAATTAAGCTAATTGGTTAATCAACTAATTAATTAAACTCAGTCCTACTCACTTGGAGCATCACTATACCATCCCTTTAATTGGTTACATGGTTAGTCAAAGTACAATGGCCCCGTTTGAAATTCGTGCACTGTGACGTCACCACCATTTCGACCAATTGAAAAGCGTGACATTTCTGTCGACAACTCCTGCTTACTACGATGAGGCATTAAAGGCTTCCGCCGTAATAAAGAAACGAACCGAGAAGGCAGGCGGCCTGGCACCCGTAGCGGTATTTCTTGCGGTCGAACGCAGCCCGCCTGTCGCTTTCCGCCGGCATTTTGAGGAATTCCAACATCGTCCAGGATCCGAAGATGGCGCTGGCTATGTTGACAGCCACTTTCACGATTACCTCTGCCTGGATGACCAGTACGAGAGACCTGCGGAAATAGCGGTCCGTGCCCAACACATGGCGTATGTTGTTCACGGCGAAAGTGAGCCCAACCGTGCTGAAGGCAGGTAGGTGGGCGAGCGAGTAGAAGCTGTACCAGGACTTTCACGTGATGGCTATGTTGTTGATTCTAGCGGCCTACAGGTTCTGGATGAAGATGGCCCCCGGAACTCGGCATAGCCATCCGTACGGATTGAAGCGCTCGGCCATAGCACTGGCCATGCTCGACCTCTTAACGCCTATGTTTAGAGCGACTGGGATATTCGCAGGTGAGCAATCTTCACAGGAGACAAGAAAAACTAATGAGTACTCAATACAGTTGGCCTTCATGACCAGTTGCAGTTACCAAGTTGATCCTTGGCGTTTGTCGCTTCATTGCTCTGTTATGTTTGCACAAATTTCCGCTAATTGAGCTAATAAGGGGGTTGTATCCAACGTGCTTGCGGAATACGTGGGGGCTGCGACACACAAATGATTGCCTGGGAAAAAGCGTCATTTATCTGGAGAGAGACCTGGCTGCCACGCAGGTATTTGGAGTCCCTAATAATCCAGACAGCAGAAAAAACCTTACATCGCAACGACAGTAATAATCCGTCTACGTACTCTAGATGCCTTGGGCGATTACTGCGACGCACTTAAGCTTAGTGGTTAAGGCTTTTCGCCAAGTGATAAAGACTTCCGGGCGGAAGCCGAAACGTCTAAAACATTTTCACAACCTTTGGTTGGCGCTACTTTTCCTTTCGACATGAACTTTCTACCCGACCAGACTAGGTGTAGTCAAACCTTAGATATTATTTGATTTTATTTCATAGTTTAAGCAAGAAGACGTTTCTTTCGTTGAGATGCGCCAAGCTAAGCAAGTTTAGAGTGCCCAGAAGTCACCGCAAACTAATTTAGTTCTCACTGCGAATATCTAGAGCACTGTCCAGTATTCTGTCTTCTGGCCCCGCACACCCCCTTCACCCTCATCTTTTGGAGCGCCTGGCTCTCATCCACGGAGCTGGAAGAATGGGTAGCTAGCAGATGTAAAATATACCGGAAGCATGGATTGTGCTGTGAACGAAACTTATTCTTCGCAGCATCTTCATGCCTGTGGCTTTGAGCGTAAAGTCAGAATGTGTGTACAGTACTTCGGCATTAGAAGGGAGTAGCAGAACTGTCGATTACAAAATCTTTCTCGGGCCTTAGAGGAATGAAAACACCAAATTTTTGTTTTTGTGTTTTTTTTTTCTTTCAAACGTTGGCTAAGGCACGACTAGACGACCCCGGACCGACTAGACGACTACACGACCCCGGACCAGGACGAATTTTTCTTTAACTACGAAGTTTCTGAGAAGGCTGTGTCGCTTTCCTTTGTAGCCGTATGGCTGCGCCCGGGTGGACGTTAATGAGTAATTACTCCCATATTACAAATCTACTCCACCTTGAGGGTTTCCCTTAAACATTTGGTCACGACTAGACATGGAGCACTATGTGGTATTCGGCTACGACCTCTAAACTATTTAAAATTGAATGTCTTCTTGAGGCTGTTTCGGTTTCATCAACCGAACGATGGCTGTACGTGTACTTGATCTTTAGGTAACGTGAGACAGAATAAAAAAACGGCAATATAAAGGCTGATACGTCAGTTTTAGTAACTCTAGCTCTTGAGCAGGCTCGTTTAAATGCTGTAGTGAGTTAAAATTGCGTAACAGTGCATATATTGCACTTTTGCCAAGACTCGCGTAAGCTAAAGTTGGACTGCACGTTACAACCATCGTTGATGAAGCCGAAATCCAAACAGCAAGATAAATAATATAGCACTCGTAGGTGAATACAACATGGTGATCCGTGTATTCAGTGCAAGCTCAATTTACATACGTCGCAAAGGCAGAGCTCGATTGCAGTCTAGAACCAAGCGCGAGCGGCATCAACAAGGGTGCGGAATTGAGGCGGCAAAGTGAGGTATGTGATCAAACACAAATAAGAGAAAAGTTTTTGGTCACCATGAGGGTAGAAGACAAGCAAGAGCCAAAGCCTTACATAACAAATACAGACAGTGCGCTGGAACACTTTATGTAGATGCGGCAGAATACAAAAATACCAATGCCTTTGCAATTGTGGTTGTGAACGAGAATGGTGACCACATCGTCTCGGCGACAATCAAAACGAAATCCTCTGAAACGGCAGAAGAGGCGGCTATAGCCCTCGCGCATACCCAAGGGAGCATCATCTTCAGCCATTCCAAAATGGGTATCAATAATTTCGCTAAAGGACGAATTACAAACACCTCCCTTAGAATCCTTAACGCAACCAAATTCTCACCAAATTATTCCGAATTGATATCGGTCCCAGCCCATTCGGGGAATCCGGGGAACGAGGCAGCCCACAATAAAGCCCGAGGTTTCGTCGACCGGGCAGTGGATGAGTCTGGCTCCCTGAATTTCACGAAGGACTCCATGATCACATATCATGATCTCACCAATCATTTTAAACTAGAGAGGAGAATTTTCCCCCCTCCAGACAAAAGACTTACTAAAGAACAAGAGGTTACGTGGCGTCGTCTACAGACGAGATCGATACGCACCCCATCACTCCTCGCGCACATTTATCCAGATCTTTACAACCCAAACTGCAAACACTGTGGCCAACGTGCTACCTACGATCACATCCTGTGGGACTGCAAAATAGAGCCACCTCCGGGCGATCTAGTTACAGCTCCTTCTCTCGAGCGGTGGGAGACCGTGCTGGCTAGCTCTGACCCCAGAACGCAAGTTTTGGCGGTGGAGTGGGCTGAGAAAGTCGTCGAGGGCTATGTACTCTCGACCACTTAACGCGACCTCTTGCCAAGCTCTTCCCGGCGAATAAAATGTTTTGCAATCAATTGGTCATATATTTGTTATGTACAGTAATCTAAAACACAATTAATTTTAATTGATCATATAAAAATTGTTATAAGTGTGCGCATATGGTTGGAAAGTACAACGCTTTTTAATAAAAAAAATTGGAGGCTTATCAAGGTTAAGCCCAGTGGATGCGAAGCATGTTAAGCAGCTGCCTCAGTGTGGATGGGGCTAAGTAACGGAGACGTGGTCACGTGACGTCACATCATGTGATCTCACTTCAAGGTCAATGGTGGCCACCGCCGAGAGGCGACCGACGGCCCTATATGAGGCCCCATCTGCATCCGGTGTGACGTCATCACGTGACATGACGTCACGTGGCCCCACTTCAGGGTCAATGGTGGCCACCGCCGGGCGTCGCGCGAAGGCCCGAAACCTACGTTAATATGCTTCGCATAATAACATGTATTTTCGCGTTCCCTCAGAGTAGCGGCCGCCGGCTCTTACGCCATCTACCTTGACTGTTCTGCAGCTTGCTTGCCGTACAGTCACTGCACTTGCCGCTAGCTGCCGGCAGGCTTATCACGTCATCTCGTTACTTCGTTGCTTGAGGCTGCTCGCCTTTTATCAGCGCTGATTTTAAGTGCTTGGTTACATTTTGTCCTCGTGCTATGTTCTCGTCGGCTATGTGTGCGAGCTCATTTACTGCCGTGTCAGCCACAGTTCTAGTTGTACGGTTTTGACGCCGCTGCCTTCGGGAAGACGGCGTGGTTCGAGACGAAGAACTGGTGCTACGTAGGACAGTGTGAAAGGGCTCTGCTGGCGTCACAATGCAACGGTAGGGTTTTACAATCGCCTTGGTACTATGGCATGCCGTTTCGACTGAGTGCCTATATACCAGCCAAAAATACCTGACCTCCATGTTTTCTGAAAAGTGGTCCTTATGTAAAGTGCATTGCAGTTTACAGCCTTATTGTGCCATTTATGCGCAGGAGGCAACTGGCCCGTTCTCTCCAGGCAAAGTTTAAGTCGCAGGTCAGTTCAGCAACCGACTGACCAAATGCTTAGGGGAATCCCCAAAGGTGGAGTAGATTTGTAATAAGGGAGTAATTACTCATTGACGTCCACCCGAGCGGAGGCATACGGCTACAAAGGAAAGCTATACAGCTTTCTCAGAAACTTCGTAGTTAAAGAAAAATTCGTCCTGGTCCGGGGTTTGAACCCGGGACCACCGCTTCACCGGAGCAGTCGCTCTACCAATTGAGCTAACCGGGATGGCAAGCTTATGGTAGGGCGAGAGCGAATTGATCAATAACTCGAAGTGGGAACAGTGTTGACCAAATGTTTAGGGGAATCCCCCAAGGTGGAGTATATTTGTAATAAGGGAGTAATTACTCACTGACGTCCAACCGAGCGCAGCCATACGGCTACAACATACGACATACGGCTGTAGCCGTATGGTTGCGCTCGGGTGGACGTCAATGTGTAATTACTCCCTGATAATAACCGACTGTGTCACTATTGCGAGTCGTGTGTGTTGTGGTTTTCAACTAACAAACTGACTTTGGTTAAAAATGTGCACTGCCGTCTCTTTTCATGTGAGGTAAACTCAATCGGCACATTTCTGTCACAACTCGCAAACTCTGGCGCTCAAGAACGGCTCTCAAACTGTAACTCTCGAAGAAAAATAGCTGGGCCTGTTGGTACGTTAACACCTTGAACTTCAGCGCGACACACGCGGTCAAGACGAAAACACAACGAACGCGGACTACAAAAATATCGTCGGTAGTCTGGAGTCGTCTGTCTTCTTTCTTTGTCTTTGTCTCGTGTGTTGCGCTAACCTCGAGACGTTCGAGGATTTCCTTCTCCCGCCAAAAATGAAGTCTATATAATGTCATCTTTTTTTTCTAGTTGTGGTGTCAAAATTTAGTTGTCCGCACACTTCGAAGAGGGCGCAGTCTCCGCACCACAAGCCCCCATGTTTCCCACGTATGGGCGTCTATGCAAGTAGCGCTACCACTCTATCTACCTTGTTCATTGTCTAACGTATCATTGTAAATAAGACAACACGCAACAAAATCAGGCGTCTATAGCCCTTTAGGACATTAGAGAATTTTCTTAGCTTTGAGGCCTAGCTATCTTTAAATCCGATTTTAGTTCATAAAAGACACGACTCGACCAAAAATAAATTTTCCATTTTTTTTTTTTTTTTTTGCAGAGGAGGCTTAGACAGTTGGTGTCCAGATCTGATGGTGAGAAATCTTCATCACCTCGTACTATGCTACGTGCACAAGGACGACAAGTTTTTTACGGGGCTCGACAGTCAGCAGGACATTTTCTTGAGCGATTATTTCTGCCTTTCCTTGACCGCCGCGGTGGCTCATTGGTTATGGCGCTAGGCTGCTGACCCGAAAGACACGGGTTCGAACCTAGCCACGACAGTCGCATTTCAATAGTGACGAAATTCTAGAGGCCCGTGTACTGTGCGATATCAGTGCACGTTGAAGGACCCAAGAGAACCAAATACGCATAAATACGTACCAGGCGTTTGTGCAAAGAAAATCAAATAAGTATTAGGCACAAACGGGCACTCTTGAGTATTGTACCGTTCATACAGATACGCAGTCATCGATAAATGTCTTGAACTCTTTCAGCCACCCGCATAAGTGTGCATATAAATGTTCATGTCTTACGGCTAGGGGATGGACTATTCAGTTTTCTAAATTACGTTTTAACGGAAAAACGGTCAGCATTATTGGCATAAAAGACATACCTGTCGAGTACGAGCTAAAGGCGAAGTCAAGGGCTTTATGAGAAGTTGTTGTTGTTGCATAAGCAGCGCAGTTGGGGGATTTGAGATACGACTCCGATAGATTACACGTCTCTGCGGACCGGGAAGCATCACCTTCTCGCCGCCTGCTGGCTGAACACTCTTCATACTATCACCCACTTCGAGCAATTTGTCGGTTGACCGACATAATAAGTAGGTGGTCTATCAGTTGCCAGCAGGACATCCACTCGAAATCATAGGCGTGAAGAAAAAGCACCCTGTTCTAGCTATAACGACTACTGAGCATCGCTGCCAACAACACACAGACCATGTGGTGCCCAGTCCTCCCGCTCAAACTAGAGCTGACGTGTCCTCTAAACTAGCGCTGGCTCCATTTTCGTTTTTGTCTGCTGGCTGTGTCATTCAGTTAGCGCTACTTTCTTTAACGACCATAGCTATTCCTTCTTCAAGCACAGCTCCAAGTACTACCATTTGTAAGATAAGGGGGCACGACATCGCATTCGGAATATCGGTGCACTCACCTCGCCTCTTCTTCCAGGTCAGTTACCTAAACACTTGCCGTTGCGTTAGAACCAGCAATCGTTGTTTCTTTGCCGTGTCGTGCCCTGAGGTGTTGTGTGATGTGTTAGGATTGCTTGACAGCAAAGCCGCACACGGCGTTAGTAACCTGTTCTTGATTCCCTGCGGCGACGTGGAGACAAACCCTGGTCCGAACCCCGGAAACGAGGATTTCTTGTGAACTGTGCTCGCTACGGTACAAAGAATAGAAGTATAGGTACGAACGACATTCGGAGCGAACTGACTGCGCTTAAACACTGGCGTGCCTGTGTTGACGTCGAGCTGAACCAACTGGCAGAAAGGATTTGCACCGTCGATGTTGATATGGCGGAATGTAAAATTAACAGTATCCGAGTCCAGACCGAATATGTCGATACTATTGGCGCACAGCTACGTAAAATCGAATCAAGATGCGAGGACGCGGAAAACAGACTTAGGTGATCAAATCTGCTATTTTTTGGCGTTCCGGACGAGATGTCTGAAACCTGGTGGAGGTCAGAAAACGAAGTTGTAAATCTCTGTTCCGAGCACCTAGGGGTTAATCTTCAAAATACACAAATTGAAAGATCGCATCGTCTAGGGCAGTTTCAGACTGACAAATTCAGGCCAATCATCGTAAAACTTACATTTTTTTAAGGACAAGCAACTTATTCTCGAAAACGGAAAGACGTTTAAGGACACCGATTACGCAGTGCGTGAGGGCTTTTTACTACAAACGCGGCTTGTCAAGAAAAAGCTCTTGGAATTTGCTAAATCTAAAAAAAACGGCCTACAAACTCAGCGCAGACAAACTGCGCATGGGTTATTCAGTATACATGTATGACCCTGACACTGACCAAGTAACAGAACTCTCAAAATAGCTAAGACGCAGAAGCAATGCACGTGTTACCGAAAACCAAATCCAGCCGCCTATTTATAGGAATACAAGCCTACCTCTCCGTTTGACATTCACTAACATACGCAGCCTTCTTCCTAAACGCACCGAACTCTGCTCATATATTGATAATAGCAACTGCAATATACTACTTTTAACAGAAACATGGTTGCGTCCTGATACCGCTGACGAGGAACTTCTGCCTGATAGCAACGGATTTAAAATTTACCGCAAAAATAGAATAAGCAAAAGGGGTGGTGGAGTATTAATTGCTGCTAATTATAACATTTTGTTTTTCCTTGTTGATATCCCATGCGAACTGGAAATCATATGGGTAGTAATAACATGCAGAAGGGTTGAAATGCGGGCCAGTTGGTACATTGTAAACGGAGAAAAAACCAGTCACACAAGACGACGGACAAGAAGAGTGTACAGTCGTTGTGGTGTGTACACTCTTCTTGTCCGTCGTCTTGTGTGACTGGTTTTTTTCTCCGTTTAGTAATAACATCCCGCCTAGTTAACATTGTCTCACGTTTGTCGCTGATCTACACGAAAATATCACGGCCATTCGAACTAGATTTCCTAAATCTGACAATTTCTTGTTCGGCGACTTGAATTACCCGGACATTGAATGAATGAATGAATGAATGAATGAATGAATGAATGAATGAATGAATGAATGAATGAATGAATGAATGAATGAATGAATGAATGAATGAATGAATTGGTAGAACCTATCATCTCATTCATCTGCCTCTAATGAGTTCATGCAGCTAACACTCGACTTTTCTTTTGTCCAACTAGTTGGCGCTCCAACATGCGATGCTAATATTTTAGACCTTATTCTAACATCAGCTCCAGAGAGGGTTAGCGATATATCTTATAATGGCGGGCTCAGAGATCATCAGCTTCTTCAGTTATCGATTAATACGCCTTATTACTGACGCCACGCCCAACCAAAACAGATACTAAATTATAGGAAGTCTCACTTTGACTCTATTAATCGTTGTCTCGTGCATTTCTCCGAATTTCTTGTTCACGATTTTTCAACCCGGTCTGTTACCGAAAACTGGACTTTATACAAGGAAACAATAGCGAAAGTTGTGCGCAAACACATTCCGCGAATAACATTACGGGTCAACATATCTAAACCTTAGTATAACCATTCCTTACGAGCATTAAAAAGAAGAAAAAATACCTTTTCAGTTCCGCGAAGCGATTACGCACTGATTCTGCGCAAGCTGCACACAACTCTGTGAAATATCATACTGCCATGCCTTCCGGAAGGCCAAACATAAATTTTTATCTCAAGACCTTCAATCGCTCATAAAAAATAACACCGCAAAATTTTTGGAAACCATTACCCCGTCACGCACGTCGGACACCATTTCATTGCTTGATCAACACAGATGTCCGGTACCTCAACAGAACTTTCCAGGCACGTTTAATGACTACAACACATCAGTATTCACTACCGAAGACTATTCCAACCTACCTCAACCACAAGACCTAAATTACCCATTCATGACTACAATACATTAAGAGTCCTAAGGTATCAACTTCCTCAGGGGTAGACGGAATAAATACAAAAATTCTCAAACACACCATACATCCCTCTAGTATCATTCTCTGCCATATTTCCAAGCAATCTTTAGCAACTTGCGAAATTCCTTATGATTGGAAGATCGGAAAAATAATCCCTGTTTATAAGTCTGGCGACTAAAACGCAGTAACTACTGCTCCATATCACTAACAAGTATCGCATGTAAGTTACTTGAACACATTGTTGCATCTAACATCGCGTGCCATCTGGAGAATAACGATTTATTTTTCCCACGCCAGGAAGCATTCAGAAAAGGCTTCTCCTGTGATACACAACTAATTGAACTTGCTAGTTCAATTCAAGGACATGGGTACTGCCAGACTGACTGCATATTCACTGACTTTTCCAAAGCGTTTGACCGTGTCGCCCATTGTCACCTTATAGCTAAAATATCGTCGCTTAATTCAGACTCGCTAACTGTCTCCTGGAGTCGGAACTTCAAATATTTTCGGAAGCAGTTCACGGTAATCAACAACTTTTCATCGCCCCTTAGTGACGTCACATCTGGAGTTCCTCACGAAAGTGTTCTCGGTCCTTTATTATTTTCAATTTACATAAATGACCTCCCATCGCACATTACATCATCAGTCCTACTGTTCGCCGATGACTGCATAATGTATCGTCAAATCCGCTCAACCACTGACCACGTAATTCTTCAGCAGGACCTTGAATGCGTAACTAACTGGTGCACATCATGGCAAATGACACTTAATACTGACAAATGTAAAATCATGACAGTTTGCTGGAAGCATTCAAACTCGCTATGTTAAAGAACCCCAGGTGGTCGAAATTTCCGGAGCCCTCCACTACGGCGTCTCTCATAGCCTTAGTCGCTTTGGGACGTTAAACCCCACAAACCAACCACAAACCAACTTATTCCCTTAACAGTGTCACGTTAGCCTGCACGTCTTCTTATAAATACCTTTGCGTTTATCTGACTTCAAATCTATCATGGGCGGAACATATTCAAAACACAACTGCCAAAGCAACGCGCACGCTTGGCTACCTGAAGAGAAATCTTCATAGCGCACCTGTTTCTACCCGCAAGCTAGGATACTTAACATTTGTCCGTCCCCAACTAGAATATGCATCAGCTACCTGGTCACCACATCAAGCTTATTTAATTAATTCCCTCGAAGCAATTCAGAACCGTGCAGCGTGTTTTATTTCTCACGACTACAACCGTCATTCCTGCGTAACAAGCATCAAGTTATCTTTATCGCTAAGAAGTTTAGAGAGACGTAGGGATATCCCACTTCTTTGCTTACTACAGAAACTAGTTTACAGTCGTCATGCGTTCACACTGTCACTTACACGCCCAATACGCACTTCACGTCGCCTACATAATAATCTTAGCTTCCAACGTCTATTCGGCCGAATACTCGCGTTTAGTTCTTCGGCTCTGCCACGTGCTATTAAGTGTTGGAATGGTCTTCCGGATTGCATTGCTGCCATACGTGGCACAATAATGTTCAAAAACAAATTGACCACCTTTATGTATCCATGATATAGTACATAAATTGTGTTCGTAACGTGTAAGTTTTATCCATGCAGTGCCGCTATTCGTTTACTGTTTTTTTCTTCTGTGATACGTTTTTCTTTCAAGTACGTTTTTATAATTGTTTACAGTCCAATGTATGCAATATTGCTTACTTTTGTGCTTTTCCACTTTGTACTATCTTTTGTCTGCAAAATATTGTAATTCCCTCCCCTCACACAAGGTTCCAAGTGTTGAACCTGTGAGGTGTTTGTATAAACAAATAAAATACTGTTAAATAAACTGCTCATGCTGATAAAAACGCCAATGTTGGCAGTAAGTCACCTTTGACAACACACGAGCCAAATCCTCGTTGGCGTTAATTCTCTTCGCAGCTCCGGGCCCCTCCTCTACCAAAATTGCATACGGGATACGGATCCCGCACACCGTTACCTCATATGGGCCCCTGCTCATCAGGGGTTGGCAGGAAACGAGGCAGCAGACGCAGCCGCCCGCGCGCTCTCTCACCGGGCTGTTTTCTCCTCCCCATCCGATCAGGAACCCGATTTTAATCCGGTCTATACATTCAAAGATATTACAACATATTATCAAAATTCTCATCGCCTTTACCCTAGCCCATGTAAAGGCCTGAAGAAGGCGGATGAGCGGCTCCTTCTCCGCCTTCTCACCAATACATTGCTGTGTCCGGCAGCGCTAAAACATTTTGACCCCTCCTTTAGCGGCACCTGCCCACACTGAAGTGCAGTGTCTTCTGACACCTATCACATGGTGTGGGCCTGCCCCTCCAACCCCGCTATTCCCCCCATCCCCAACCCAACCCGGGAGGACTGGGAGGCGACCCTGCTCGGCTGCCACGACTTACAGGCCCAACAAGCCTTAGTCGGGCGCGCCCGGGCGGCGGCAACCGCCACTGGGGTCCCATACTAGGGACCTCCACCTAGTGTTTGTAAGGATCGGTCCCTTACGGGCTGATGCAAACATACCTCCTGTTCATTAGTAATAAATGTTTTCACCACCACCACCCCCTCCTCCCCTGGTTTTTCTTCCTTCTCTTCTTTTAAGCATGAAATGCTTTTAGCCCCCGTTGTCGGCAGTGTGGTGACGTCACGCCGAGACCGAGAGCCATCATCCGGGCACTGAAATCCACTCATCCGGGCACTGAAATCCACTCATCCGGGCACTGAAATCGAGTCATCCGGGCACTGAAATCGAGTCATCCGGGCACTGAAATCGAGTCATCCGGGCACTGAAATGGAGTCATCCGGGCACTGAAATGGAGTCATCCGGGCACTGAAATGGAGTCATCCGGGCACTGAAATCGAGTCATCCGGGCTCTGAAACGAGAACATCCGGACACCGTACGAGACTTAACGAGATTTAACGAGACTCTCTAAGCCCTCCTACGCGACCGGCATACAAGCAACGGTTGGTCTCCAAACGAGTCACAAAAAATAACTGCTGCCAGTGCCTTCTCAATGTTTATCAAGATATCAGTCGCGCTGTGCGTTTGATAATGCACGGAATTATAATTTCCGATTTCTAATAACGCCTGCAAAAAGCACATAAATGCCACGTACACTTCGTTGTCGTACGTGATCTCTTAGGGGCTTCGCGCATCGAAGCAAAGCTGCGCAGGTGCACAGGGGCCCGGGGGAGAAGCGCTGCGTTCAAAGGGCAAGGCATCGCGCCGAACGGGTGGTGGCGTTCCTCCCTTGCTTTACGGTGCGGTTCGGGTGTCCACCGAGATGGCAGAGAATTACTGCGCCATTTCCTTTCCTCAAAAAACCAAATGGCAAGGCATCGCGCTGAACGGGTGGTGGCGTTCCTCCCTTCCTGTACGGTGCGGTTCGGGTGTCCACCGAGATGACATTAGGCCCGTAAACATTTCATGCTTACTCTACTCTCGGTTACGGGAGAGGCAGAGATTCTTTTTTGAGGAAAGGAAATGTATCTCTCTCGCATATCTGGGTGGACACCTGCACCTCGCCGTAAGGGAAAGGGGGAAGATGGGAGTGAACGAAGACGCCGTATCAGCTAGACGCGCCTTTGTTTTTCTTTTTCCTCTTCCCTCTATTCGTTCGCTCACTATTTTAAGGCGAAAGCCTTTAATGCCTCATAGTGTCGTTAGCAGACGCGTCGGCAGCCGTGTCGACAGACGCGTCGGCAGGAGTGTCGACAGACGCGTTGGCAGCTGTGTCGACAGACGCGTCGGCAGATTCGTCCGGCTTTCGGCGTCACTGCTTAAAAGGCTCAAGGTTCCAGCATGAATAAAGGGGCATCTAGTGAATGCATGGGCTTCATAAATAAAATAAAAGGAGTAAAGTCAAGGAGAGAAAAATAAAATAAAAATAAGAAACTAAACAAAAATAAAAACGAAACAAAATAAAGATGAAAAAATAAAAATAAAAAACAATAGAATTAAGAAAAGGAGCAAAAAAAATGAAAACAAAATATGAAAATTGAAAAAGTTAATGAAAACAAACACTGGCCAGTAAACGCTTTCGCCTTGCAGCACTTTAGAGAGCCAAAGTGCCCCCTGAATTTTTAAGCATGAAATGCTTTTAGCTCCCGTTGTCGGCAGTGTGGTGACGTCACGCCGAGACCGAGATCCACTCATCCGGGCACTGAATTCCAGTTATCCGGGCACTGAATTCCAGTTATCCGGGCACTGAAATCCAGTCATCCGGGCACTGAAATCCAGTCATCCGGGCACTGAAATCCACTCATCCGGGCACTGAATTCCAGTCATCCGGGCTCTGAAACGAGAACATCCGGGCACCGTACGAGACTTAACGAGATTTAACGAGACTCTCTAAGCCCTCCTACGCGACCGGCATGCAAGCGCCGGTTGGTCTCCAAACGAGACAAAAAATAACTGCTGCCAGTGCCTTCTCAATCTTTATCAAGATGTCAATGGAGCTGTGGGTTTGATAATGCACGGAATGATAATTTCCGATTTCTAATAACGCGTGCAAAAAGCACATAAATGCCACGTTACACTTCGTTGTCATACGTGATCCGGGGGAGAAGCGCTGCGTTCAAAGGGCAAGGCATCGCGCCGAACGGGTGGTGGCGTTCCTCCCTTCCATTACGGCGCAGTTCGGGTGTCCACCGAGATGGCAGAGAATTACTGCGCCATTTCCTTTCCTCAAAAAACCTTGCGTTCAAATGGCAAGGCATCGCGCTGAACGGGTGGTGGCGTTCCTCCCTTCCTGTACGGTGCGGTTCGGGTGTCCACCGAGATGACATTAGGCCCGTAAACATTCCATGCTTACTCTACTCTCGGTTACGGGAGAGGCAGAGAATTTTTTTGGTGGCGCGCGTGTGCTTCAAAAAAAATTTCGGTGGACAGTGCCGAAGCATGTTCCCTGTGTACGTGTTTCTTGTTTCTTCACTTCTGTACTTCCGTTCCTGTTAATACGTAACCGCTAGACCGCATTAGCATGGTCACGGCTGAAAGCTAACGCGAACCAACGCGCGCAGTGTCGTTGTAAGAACAGGCTACTTTAAAGAGCCGGCGCGGACGCGCGCGAGTCGGTAGAGCACTGCACGGGCCTCAATCTGAGGCCCAAGCCCGGCCCGGGCCCGAGACCTGGAGCCCGAGCCCGGCCCAGGCCCGCGGCTTCAAGCCCGGGCCCGGCCCAGGCCTGCTAAATTATCGCTCTAGCGAGCCCGGCCCGGCCCGTGAATCCCGGAGTGAAGCCCAGCCCGGGCCCGGCCCGGCCCGTTTCACAGTAACGCTTGAGGTATACTGCTCACTCTGAGCACGTAGACCGCTACTAGACCGATAAGAAATTGGCCGACAAAGGTTCTGAAACGACAGTTTGGCTTGTAGAAAGTTGGTTCCTTTTAACCCAGAAGTAAGTGATTAAGAGTAGTGCTCGCCAGGCCCGTCTTTTGGACAGTGATCTCGTGTAGGTGCGCACAGAGAAACTCTGAAGTTCCGAGAGCCAAATAAAAAGGGCTGCATACGTGTGTAAATGACTATTTTGCATCCCCCATGATTTTATTCAGTTATATTTTGCCGCCGGGAGGTATAAACATTAAAGCTGCCTAGCAAGCAGTGGGATTACATTTGTTTAGTGAACGCGATCTTACAGGTTGAACTCATATATCTGAACTGGTCGCCTTTCAGCAGAAACGAAAAGCTACAAGGCTTGAGTATTTCACGGTGTGTGTTTTGTAGACTATAAGCGTCCTAAACTAATATGTTCTTCGCGAATGCGTTTCTAATAGAGTATGGGTATGTTTTTGAATGACGAACGATCAATGGCCAATTGAGACCGGTTGAATCTTACTCTTACTGGTGGAGCAGAAGATAACGCGCGATCCACGTGATAACTTACAGGGCAAAACACTTGTCATGACAAACAGGCTGAAGAAGCGAGGAGGGATAGACGTGGTTATGAGATGATATTTACAAACTCTCGCGAGCTTCTGCGGCTATTTCATTTACGAGGCATTCCGGTCAGCTGATCAAAAATAAAAAAAGAAAACCAAACGCGCTTTAGTTTGTGAATTGTCTCACATGAGCTAAATATAGCTATAAAATAAAAGCTATATCTTGGGGGCTTAAGGGCCGAAGGGGAGTCAGGCTGTGAGAGACACCGAAGCAGAGGGCTCCGGATAATTTCGTCCACCTGAGTTTCTTCAACGAGCAATGATACTACAAAGTACATGGCTGTCATGTTTGCTGCCTAAATAGAAATGTGGCCGCCGAGGCTAGGAGAAAACCAGGATTCCCCGGCTCAGTAATCAAGCGCCTTGACCTCTAAGCCCCCGCGGCGTGGAAATAAGGAAATAAATAAGTCAGTAAATAAAGTTTAGTTTCTTTCTCAGCGCGTACTATAACCCATAGCTCATCCGTGTCGCTGCTCCAATGCCGCAGTTGTGTACTTCACTCCGCAATAGTGAATGAATAGTCGGACACCAGCCGTTTCTGTACGGACCCAAGCCCGACTCGGGCCCGCAGCTTTAAGCCCGAGCCCGGCCCGGGCCCGCAACTTCAGGCCCGGGCCCGGCCCAGGCCCGGCAAAATAAATCATGTCCCGGCCCGGCCCGGCCCGCGGGCCGGGCTGGGCCCGGGCTTTCGGGCCGGCCCGAGCCCGTGCAGTGCACTAGTCGGTACATTTACCACGTTGGCGTAGCGTGACGCTGCGCCACCAAAGCATCCCCCCTCCGAGGCAATGGATGACCCCGTACCGCGTTTCTGTGGCGTCCTCCAGCGGAGAGCGGAGAAAAATATATAGCGAGCGATATAGGAAGAGGAGAAAAGAAAAAAAAAAGAAGGGATAAAATCCGGAGTAAGAGGTGTCCGAAGCTGTGAGGAGAACTAAGCAACACCAACGAGGAATTTCCTCCACACGATTGCTACACTAAATCACTAAAAAAAAAGCGAGTAATTACCTTCTCGAAAAAAAAAAAAGACATCCCTTTCCTCACCCCCCCCCCTAAAAAAAACGCATTCTGAAATAAACACACCCAAAATATCCTGCTGAATCTTGAAAAAATAAAGGCCGATAAGTCGGACGATTGATTGTGGGTGTTCTTCCATTTTCCTGTTAAGCGCAGCATAACAATAACAGATAAAAAATACGATCGCTCGTAACCTCTTTCATCAACGACATTATGACAGGGAAAGAAGACCTTAAAGAAGTTTTTCTTCATTGCGATCCCTCCTGGTTTCGAACAGACGACGCACGCACGAAAACCTGGTGCGATAGCGCCACGCCACAAGGGGAGGTGAGGCGAGTGTGATGGGGTAACAACTATACTAACAATGTGGCGGCAACAAGAAAGTGGCGGCACCTAGTGGCATTATGCGCAACTACAATAAACGTTGTTTTGTTTTCCCCTAGATGGCGCCACTTATCCAACGCACAAAGTCTTGCACAAGACACGTTTTTTAAGCGAGAGTAATCTTGCGGCAGTGTGTGCAACCGTCGATATAATTTGGTAATTTGGTTTTTGAAGGAGGAATTGGCGCTGTATCTGTCTCACAAACCTCGGTGGGCACCTGAACCGCGCCGTAAGGGAAGGGAGGAAGGTGGGATTGACAGAAGAAAGAAGGAAAGAGGTGCCGTAGTGGAAGTCTGCGGAATAATATCGACCACCTGGGCATTTTTTTCGTGCACTGACGAAGCACAGCACACGGGCGCCTTTTGCGTTCTCCTACATCAAAACGGGGCCGCCGCGGTCAGGTTCGAACCTGGTTACTATGGCTCGGTAGACGGCTACCTTAACCACTGAGCCACCGCGACCACATTTTTTCTATTTTGCAGGACTTTCAATGGGATTGGTTGCGCGATGCTGTCTGCTGCAACTTGCGATCGCGCTTAAATCCAATAATTGTACTTTTCGCCTCAGCTGGTGGTGTAGCTTTGACGTTTCCTGATTTGTACGAGCCGCCAACTGCTATCGCGATCACGGCATGATATCATCCGTGCGTCTAAGTTCGTAATACAATGTGGTGGCGCCGAGCGTACACTGCGGCGGCTGTTCGCATCCAAATTTACGGAGGCTTTCTGCCATCGAAAACGTGCGCTCTGCAATTCATAAGTGATAATTGACAGTTTTAGCTGTGCGTCCGCAAAATCTTTACGTACATTACGGGCGCACCTTACGCGCACTGCCGCGTTTTTTTCTGCCTACTGCATTTGCATAATGATCGCGCAAAGACAGAAGATCAGACTAATATGCTTTGTTTTCAATAAAAGCTACGAACAACATAATGGGCTCACTTCGATTTCTCGCTTTTTCTATCACAAGTTCAAAAGTTATAAATAACTTAGCCCGACCGGCAAGTGCCACAGGCTCTAACAGGAGGACGATATATGAACTTGTTTAAAGTCTTTATCATGTGTGTACTCGCAGCACATCGGTATATCGCATGGCGTCGTCTTCCGTCTCACACTGTTTGTGGCTGGTCTGATTAATTGCCTGACCAGATTGGCGTGTTATGTATGATATTGTCACGTGCTTCCACAGAACCTCGACGGAAGAAGCAGAAGATGGACGGACCAGCAGAAAGAAAGGAAGAGAAAGAGCTGAGGGACGCTGGTAGGCTTCCTGCTTCCATCCTGCTCCGACCGACTCCCTCTGTGAATAAACCCCCGTGCGTGCTAAGCACGTAACAGTTTGGTGGAGGTGCGGGGTATCGACCACGGAGCATTCCATCTACCGAAGGAGCCGTAGACTCGCAGGCTTCCCACCACTGCCATCGGACATGCCTGGAGACGACAATGCCGAGCAACCCGGGATATCCACAGCGAACAACTGGCCACATTATCGAGAGCCCCGCACATTTTTTGGAAAACCTGAAGAGGACGTTGACGAGTGGCTGAAACACTACGAGCGGGTGAGCAAATACAATCGTTGGAACGCTGCTACTAAACTAGCTAACGTGGTGTTCTTCCTTGCCGCCACTGCCCTTGACTGGTTCGACAAT
Source organism: Amblyomma mixtum (assembly GCF_055824585.1). Classification (NCBI taxonomy): domain Eukaryota; kingdom Metazoa; phylum Arthropoda; class Arachnida; order Ixodida; family Ixodidae; genus Amblyomma; species Amblyomma mixtum. Next base: position 124,363,134 of record NC_143020.1, on the reverse strand, counting down.
CATGAGGATACACTGAGTTCATGGGCTATCTTTACGACCGAAATCAAGAAAAATTTTCCGGGACATCTTCTGCCGCACAGAATATCTGCGGCACAGTTCTGCACCGGAGGAAGATGTTGCCGCCCTGTCGACTCCGTGGGCTCAACCTAACGGCACTTTGCCCATGGACGATCGGAACATTGCCCAACGTTCTGGCCACCAGCCGACGGAGAGGAGGCCCACCTACCCAGAAGACGTGGTTCGTCAGCAGCGAGATCCTGGCTCCAGCCAACGTCGCGACTTTGTTCGCCAGGACTTTTATGGCGGTCGCTGGCGCTCTCAACCTTTGTGCTACCGGTGTGGCATTGCAGGGCATATCGCTAGATATTGCCGCCGTCGTTTCCCGACTTCTCAAGACTGCCAACCCCCGGCGCCTACTTACGGACAACTGCACACCGCGCAGCAGCGACCCCCAACGTCCGCTTGGGACCCGTACCGTCCGAGCACTTTGCGGAGTTCATCACCTGCATCTGACCGCAGTATGACGCCGCCACCTCAGCGCCAACGGCGGTCACCTTCTCCTCGACGTCGTGCATCCCCTCCGCCTCCGGGAAACTAGGAGGCGCGGCCGATGGAGGTGAGGCCGCCGGCGAGTCGATGACGTCCAATATACCTCTGCCCGTGTTTATGTTGAAGAACAAACTGGAAGTGTTTATTGATGGTGTGAAAACAATGGCTCTTGTGGACACTGGTGCTACTGTCTCCGTTATGAGTTTGAGGTTTAAGAACCGTTTGGGTAGGAAAGTGATGTTTAGTGGTGACCGTGCAGCGTTATTCCGTGGTGTTGGTGGTGAACCTTTGGTTCCACTTGGTGTGTGTGCTTCGGATGTTGTTATTGGTGGTCTAACGTTTAGAACAGAATTCGCAGTGCTACCACGGTCAACGCATGATGTGATTCTTGGGATTGATTTTCTGCAAGAGTGTGGTGCAACTTTAGACTGTCGTACGGGAGAAATTGCTTTGAATTCTTCACTACTTTCAGCTCTTGTGGATAACTCGACACCGGATTTTGGAGCATTTGCGGTGGAAGAAGACACTATTGTACCAGCTTTCTCCGCAGCATTCGTGCGGGTTTCCTCTATTCACAATCAGTGCGAATCTTTTGAAGCTGTGGTAGAGCCTACGACACTCGCCTGCTCTAAGAAGAGTATCGTCGTGCCTCGTTGCGTCGTTCCCGTGGTGAGAGGCCGTACCGAGCTGTGGACAGTGAACCACTCTGAAGAGCCAGCTGTGTTGCCCCGGGGCCTCAAACTCGCCCGTTTCGAGGAAGGTGTGTCAGGTTCCGTCGCGACGTTAACCAACTCTGTCAGTGAGCAGCACGTGAAAAGAGATATGGAGACCCAAGTTAAGGCTATGATTAATCAGGCTCTTCCCACAACCGAGCGTCGCACTCTAGTGGAACTCCTTCTGAAGCACGTGTTCGCGTTCGACTTTGCCAAAGACGATTCTACACCACCGCCTACCAGTCGTATTCATCACACGATCAACACCGGCTCCGCACCTCCTATACGCCAGAAGCCCTATCGAGTCTCAGCCACTGAACGTAAGTTAATAGATGACCAAGTGCAAGAGATGCTAAAGCGAGGCATAATTCGAGAGTCTTCCAGTCCTTGGGCAGCTCCAGTTATCCTTGTTAAGAAAAAAGATGGCACATGGAGGTTCTGTGTTGACTACCGTCGCCTAAATACGGCCACGAAGAAGGACGTCTACCCGCTTCCACGTATAGATGACGCAATTGATTGTCTGCACTCCGCTTCATACTTTTCTTCTATTGATTTGAGATCCGGCTACTGGCAAATCCCCATGCACGCTGCAGATAGGGAAAAAACGGCATTCATAACACCAGACGGACTTTACGAGTTTAACGTTATGCCTTTCGGATTATGTAATGCACCTGCAACATTCGAGCGGTTCATGGATACAATCCTGCGAGGCCTTAAGTGGCAAATTTGTTTCTGTTATTTGGACGACGTTGTAATTTTTGGCAAAACGTTTAGTGAGCACAACAGCCGCCTGGATATTGTGCTTGATTGCATGGAACGAGCTGGTCTTATCCTCAATTCCAAGAAATGTCATTTTGGGAACCGTGAAACAATTGTTCTTGGTCATTTAGTTGATAAAGAAGGTGTTCGACCAGATCCAAAGAAAATTGAAGCTGTCAAAAGTTTTACGGTGCCTCAATCAGTGAAAGAGCTGCAGAGTTTTTTAGGGCTCTGCTCGTACTTTCGACGCTTTATAGCTAGGTTTGCGGACATCGCTTACCCACTCACGTGTTTGCTGCATAAAGATGCACCGTTAAATTGGACCAGCGAATGTGACGCAGCTTTCCGACATCTGAAATTTCTTTTGACCTCGGGCCCCATCCTACGCCACTTCTGTCCATCTGCACCAATTGAAGTGCACACTGATGCAAGTGGTATCGGTATCGGCGCTGTACTTATACAACGCCATGGTCACGATCAGCACGTGGTAGCATATGCCAGCCGTTCATTGAGTAAGAGCGAAAGAAATTACACGGTTACTGAGCAAGAATGTCTCGCCGTTGTTTTCGCTGTACAGCGCTTCCGCTCCTATCTGTACGGGAATGCTTTCACCGTCGTGACTGACCACCACTCACTTTGCTGGCTAGTGAGTCTTCGTGACCCCTGTGGCCGGCTTGCTCGATGGGCTTTGCGCCTACAAGAATTTAATTTCACTGTGGTGCATAAAAGCGGCCGTAAACACTCAGATGCCGATTGTCTTTCCCGTTTGCCGCTTCAAACGACTGATGACGACGCAGACAACTTTGATGAATACTTGGCGTCACTTTCACAAGCCTTCCCCGATCTTCAAGTTTTCCGAACTGAGCAACGCAAAGACCAAACATTAACCTCTTTGTTTGATGCCGCTCAAGATTCTGCAAAGAATACTTTTTGCATTCGCGACGGTTTGCTTTATAAGAAGAATTTCGCTTCTGGAGGAGCACGCATGCTTCTTGTCGTACCCGAAAACCTACGCATCACAGTTCTTGAAATGATGCACGACGACGCCACGTCTGGGCACTTGGGAGTGACACGCACACTCCACCGCACACAACAACGATTTTACTGGCCTAACATGCGTTCAACCATCCAGCACTATGTAGCCAGCTGTGTGCAATGCCAGCGCTTTAAGCTGCCGACTTCAAGTCCACCGGGTAAACTGCGGCCAATCACACCTCCAACAGCCCCGTTTGAGCAAGTTGGCATTGACCTCCTTGGACCTTTCCCACGGTCCTCGAAAGGAAATCGATGGATTCTTGTGTGCGTAGACCACTTAACCCGTTATTGTGAGACAGCCGCGATACCAGCTGCTACTGCGTCTGAAGTATCTAACTTCTTACTTCGATTCGTCATTCTTCGGCACGGCCCTCCTGCAGTTCTCATTAGCGACCGTGGACGCCAATTTACAGCGGACGTTGTTGAAGAACTTCTCCGCCTCAGCAGCTGCAGTTTTCGCCACTCCACGCCATATCATCCCCAAACGAACGGTGTGGTCGAACGCACTAATCGGACGCTCACCACCATGCTTGCTATGTACGTCGCTGCAGATCATAAGGACTGGGATGGCGTCCTCCCGTTCATTACTCATGCATACAACACAGCGCAACATGAGACAACTGGCTACAGCCCCTTTTACCTGCTCTATGCTCGCTCGCCTCGCTGCGGCCTTGACACCATTCTACCATTTTTCGTCCACGACGAACCTTCTCTTGCGACCACACTCTGCAGAGCTGAAGAAGCTCGCCAGCTTGCCCGCGTTCGAATTTTATCTTCGCAAGAGCGTTCCAAGAACCGCTACGACGTCCAACACCAAGAAGTTTCTTATGTTCCTGGTGACATTGTGTGGTTGTGGACCCCTCTACGCAAGCGTGGTCTGTGTCAGAAACTGCTATCCCACTACACTGGACCGTTTGTGGTGTTGGAGTGCATAAGTGACGTTAATTACGTTATATCACGACTAACTGCTAGTGGTCGACGGTCACGCCAGTCTCAAGTGGTGCATGTAGCCCGCCTCAAGCGATTCCATCCCAGACGGTCTATTTAACTCGCCCGACGGGCTTCGTCTGCGAGGAGGGAAATGTCACGTGCTTCCACAGAACCTCGACGGAAGAAGCAGAAGATGGACGGACCAGCAGAAAGAAAGGAAGAGAAAGAGCTGAGGAACGCTGGTAGGCTTCCTGCTTCCATCCTGCTCCGACCGACTCCCTCTGTGAATAAACCCCCGTGCGTGCTAAGCACGTAACAATATTGATTTCGTTTATAATCAGCTATCAAAACATGGATACCTGAATTTTAAGGCGAAAGCCTTTAATGCCTCGTACTGTCGTGACCAAGGAATGTTAGCAAATGTGTCCGCGTTTCGGCGTCACTACTTAACTCTGTCGAGGCTGGGAATTGAACCAGGGCCTTTGGCATTTGAAGTGGAGACGCTACCACTACGCCACGAAGGCTCAGGGTTTGGGCATGAATAAAGGCGCATCTAGTGAATGCATGGGTTTCATAAATAAAAGGAATAAAAAATAAAAAGAAAACAACAGTAAAAATAAAATAAAAAATAAAATATGAAAAATAAAAAAACGCACAGTGCGCCAGGAAGCGCTTTCGCCTTGCAGCACTTTAGAGAGCCAAAGTGCCCCCTGAATTTTTTTTTTCACTTGCATGTAAAATCAAGAATTTCCTCAAGTGAGTAAAAATGGGCTCACTTTCCAAACAGTGCAGTCGTACACGGACGAGACAAGAAACAAGGAAGTGACACAACACCGGCACAGACTACAAACTGCGCTTATTGTCTCAAGCTAGACTCAAGGGATTGTTTTCTTCGTGTTGTCATCAGCCTGCATATATAGGTGAGCATGAGACAATAAACACCGTTGTCAGTCAGATCGCTCTAAAATTGCACTGTAGTTCCGGGCAAGAACAACCAACGAGCCAGACATTACGTTTTATGAAAACAGACATTTGAAACAAGTAAATTAGCTCTCAATGTTGATGTTTATGGAAATGCGCTTTATATACAGCGCATATTATACTTACCCATTGAGATACAAGAATTGAACCGTTTATTTGTGTCGCTGCATTTATGTTTTCTGCAACAATTTTTACCACGTACTTCACTCACATCTATTTTTTGATTACAGATGTAGCCTTGAAGTCCCAACAGAGGAACTGTCAAGCAGTATAAATACTTTCATAACATTTCCAAGGTGAGTTGTTTGCCTGTCTCGCTTTTTATATGCCACGCCTTTTAAAGGCTTTCGTTACTTCATCCACAGACGAGTACGTCATTCCACTTTTTTGCTATTTCTGACTCGGTACAACAAGTAGCTATTGCAGAACTTCAAAACAGGGAAAGGTATTTGTGTGGCGACAGCATTTCATTTGTGTAATATGAAATCTTGAGAGGAAATATGTTTGTGGGTATAACTGCATTTCCTCTGTATATTTGTTCTCCTCTGGTGAAGTAAAAATGCAGTACAGGTCCGACAGACTTTTCAATGGCGCGTGTATTAAAAGATGGTTGGTGGTCTATTTCGCACACATTTTTATTCTCAGACGCACCCACTCGCCAACAGCCTTCCATTCAGGGACTGCTTCACATTTGACCGACACAGCTAACCCACAATTTCCACAGTTCCTAATGGCTGCGTGCTGTTTTACAGTGACACACATATACGCTGTGAAATCAGCACCGGATGATATGAGCAAAGTATATATAGTGCCAGTAAAAATCCCCTGTGAGCTGGCAAATTGCTGAATGAAGGAAAATATCGGTATGAAAACTGCCACAATTCCTGCAAAGCAGCCTGCTTGTTCTATTTGCGTTTGCAGAAAGCAGGCACAGAACTTGTTCCTACACTGCATGTTAAGTACTGACTGTGCTTTCAAGCTGCAAGGTTGTCTGTATTTGTAGCAAGGGATAGAAATAGTAACAATGGTGATGCAAAATCATCACCATTCGGGGGCAATAAATAACTTCTTTTCGGTGGCGAAACGTTTCTCTCTGGTTCTTGGTACCTTCACGGGCTGGGATGCTTGCTGTGCTGTATGGCGTGTCGAAAGTAAAAACAGTTGCATAAAAACAGTTGTTGTTACTCGCGGGCACTATTATAGCTGTCGCTATCCACGCATAAGCATTGGCAGCACCCATTCGAATCTCTTCTCTTCTGTCAGAATAATGAGCAAAACGGGAACCAAAAATGCCCTCTCTTTCTCACTTCAAACACATGAATCTCGGTCCTGGGTCATGCTGCATACTAAGTGGTCCATTCTTGCTTCTGAGTATGAAAGCCCTCACTATAATAGCGTTGGCTAAAAACAGCGTTTATGGCACCAGCGTGTATAAAGTGACTGTCATTGCAGAGGTACAGTTTTTGTCAAAAGTAACCAGGCTGCATGGTTTGCTTCTCATTTGTATAGTAGAGCCTTTACAACTTTCCCTAAGGTCGAGAAGTTCTTTGAAGGTGAGCACAGGGTTTCTCCCTACCATACAGAGATTTAGAGCTTGAGGGCTGGCATAATAGTTTAAATAAACGACTGAGAAGCAAAACCATGCAGCCTGGTTACTTTTGACAAAGACTGTACCATGAGATCGCTTGTGCCCCCAGCGCCGCCGCATCGACTACAACTTGCCATACAGTGGAAGGCGGTAGGCTAGGAGCACGAATTAATGCCACCACACTCTGCAGTCACCACCGTCCGAGACGCGCACTAACACTCAGCGGCTTCTGCGGCGCATTTCTTGTTTTGTGTCGTGACTGTCTAATGCCGTTCGGTTCGGGCGCCAGCAGTGTTCATGCGATTGAACTTCTGCCGAATGGTCCCTGCCTCAGGGTTTCCTTCTTCTTGCGAGCCGCCATCTTGACCATGTTCTGCATCACCCGGATGTTCTTCTGCGTGGTCAGGTATTTCTTGCGGCGTTCGCGACGTTGTCGGCAGCGGCACACAGCGAGGACCACCGCGAAGAAGGCGACGGCAGCGACGATCATAGCGGCGCACAGGGCCAGAGTCCAAATGGTAGATGTGGACAGGACTGTGGCTGCAGGGCTGGTCTCCTGGTCACCAGTGGCGGTGCCGTTGGCCGCCAACGTTCTGTTCGCGCTTGCCGCTGCAGGCAGGAGTGTTGAGGCATTTTGATGACTATCCGAGCCGCTGGTGTTTATCCAGGTCCTGCTGTGGTCCGTGTTCTGACTGGTCTTTGTGTCCGGTACCGAGGGCTTGTCTTGCTGATGCGAAGCGGGGCCCCCGGCGTCCGCGGAGTGGACGTGTAAAGATGGGAGCAGCGCTTTGACGAGGGAGGGACGACGTAGTCGAGGTCCTGGTCGGAACCGGCGCGGCAGTGATGGAGGAGGTGGAAACGGGCGATGCTCCGAAGTACCGGAATCACGTCCTGCATAAAACGGCTTCACTAAGATTCTGGAACGTAAAACACCGAACAAATGTCCTTGTTCAGGTCGGTTATTCAAACTGAATAACTTGAGCGAGGCCAGAATTCTTCGGAATATTTGATATGAATAACTGCATCGGCGCTAATTATTTAGAACTATAGAATCAAGAAGAGACAAGGGCGAAAAAAAAAGCTAAAGCCAATTTTAAAAAAAGAGGTGACCAAGCGAAGTCCCTCCAACTCATATATGTCTAGCGCCCTACATGTAAAACAGATTTCTTTTTCTGCAACAATGAAAGTTTATTGAATAAAAGTCAGCGCCCCCTACAGTAGGTTCTATAGGCTCCACGCTTTTCCTCTCCAAGAATGCGTTTTGTGCGTTGTGTTTTCGCCACGTGGCGATTGCTGCGACATCTAAGCTGTGACTCAGGAACCACATACCACTGCATCGACCACATTGTGATCCAGCAAGAAAAACAGGTAATGCATATTGTCATGAGAGAACCACCAAGCCTGGTGAGAAATTCAGCGTTTGAGTTAATGTGAACTGTTTTATATTTTACGATAAGCAATGTAGAGAACGCATGTTTCCAGTATCCTGCGTAAAAGGCGGCTAAAACACGTGAAAAAAAAAAAATCCTCACGAAGTGAGTTTTTCAATTCCTAAGCCAAGTAAGCGATAACGGCGAAAAATATTTACATTTTTTAATTTCCTGGAGTTCTGGCATATATACGATTAATTTAAAGGCTTGCTATAAGCGCCGAGAGAAAATGGGGCTGGTCGAGATTGGCAACTCGGCCGATGCTGCTAAGCTTGCAACTTGTTCGTGCAGTTCGGCTACCAAACTGTAAACTCGATTTTTTTTTTAGTGAAAGCTGTTATAGCTTTGGTTTAGCCATATAATCACACTGCATACTAGTGTGGAGTCTACGGCGTCAGTCATGAGGCCTTTATTATTGCATTAATTTATCTGAAATAATAGCATTCAATTTAACTAAATGTATAATAGCACAATTGGCAACCGTCGCAAAGTGGAGAGACGGTAAATCTCTCTTTAAGGTTAGAGGAGCGTAGGGTGTGGGAAAGGGCCAGAGTGTGGAGAGAGACAGGGGGGAACGCTCGCTTCAGCGAGAAATTTAGAAATTCCTGAGTCTTGCAGCAGCCAGAGGTGCGATGAGAGTTAGACGTTTTACACCAGCAGAGCAATAAATATTTTTCTTGTACCAGCTGTAGTACCAAATGTCTCCCAATCGAATCTTTGTTGCTTTATTTGTTACAGAAGAGACGTTTGCAACATAATTTAAAAATCGCTGCGGAGCTTTGGAGTAAACGAACCGTGAGAATGTTGGCGTGTGGTGCTGCTGGGTTGGGGAGTCGTCTTGTAGTGGGGATGCATGAACAGATTTCGTCCTGTGTAGGAATGCGTGAAATCGCCAGTCGGCGAGGGCCTGGTTGGGGCAGTCGAGAGTATGGCCATTGCACTAGTGAGCGCCGTTAGGTAGCACGCCGCGACCGCCAGCGTGTTCAGTGCTTTCCTGGAATCCATACTTTAGACTTCCAGGATACTTGCTTGCAGTGAGATGTAGACTGGTTGTTGTACGGCTCGGCGGCGACGTATCTCTGCAGCCGATCGTCCCAACCGCCGCACCTGTGATAGTGGGACAAAAGAAGGCAAAGCGGAGGGAGGGAGACCTTTAAGCGTACGTGTTAAGTAGGTGGTCTTACGTACACTCATTGGCTCATTTAACTGCCACAACTGCGGTCGCATGCACCGTACTAATACTGCCCCGATTTGAATGGGGCTTTGACATTAAAGGTTTTTCACCACCACCACCACCACCACCACCACCGCCGTAGTAACACAGGAGTGGTTGCAAACGGCCATGCACGTCCATACGTCTCTCGTGAATTTGTTGGAACGTCCGACGTCCAGCAAAGAGGACGGCTTTATGGTGCTTAACTTTAGCAAGTTAACGTCCGAAGTTTATGAGCGTTTATTGCTAAAGCATGTCCTTTAACCGTGTACTGCCGGGCTTATCACCTGCTATACTGGATCTAAAAATGTAAATGTTATTTCGGTTGCACACAACTGTATGAATTGCAAACAAGCTTGAAAAACCAACTTTTTCCAACATATTGATCGAAAGGAAGTCGATCTTTCAGCTTCCAGAGATACAGAAGGCCTGCTGAAAGACGCATTCATTTTGTTTGTTGTTCCCGCAAATGCCCGAGCTTACTACAAAAAGGAGAGCACACTGAAGTTTTTTCAGCGAGCAAAAACACATCAAAACAGAAAGACAACAATAAGGCAAAGGAAAATGAAATTGAGAGGCAATATACAGTAACCGGAGAAATGTTGAATGAAATAACGTTGAATGAATGGGGCAAAAGCTAAACGTAACAGCGCAGTGGTCTAAAATTACTGTTCGCAATACTGCATATTGGTAGGCGATGGAGCAGTTTTGAATTTTGCTCTTCATTGCTGCAATCACAGTTTTAAATTATTATTCCAGACTTCTACCTTCGTGCAATTAAGAGAACACTAGTGATGAAATCCTTGTAGTTCGGAACTTTAATCGAAATTTTTCGTTCTTTGCCCATCGCAGTGCTAAAAATGCTCAAGTAAATTTTCCTTGCTGCACGTGCCAGGGTAACATGCTTAGGTCGCAATTTCTTTTCCTTCTGGCTGCAATGTATTGTTATTTTATAAACACGTAAATTAAAAATCCATTTGTAGACGTGGGCGACCCTAGCCGGGCATCGCATGAATTAGTACTGTGTATATTCGTATACGGTGCGAAGCACGGCGTATACATATATACATAATTCGTCATTCTCTGCTTAACATTCATAGAGCACTGGGAGTATTCATACCACTCCTGGCGCAGTGGTGCAGATGTTAAGCGATGCGTCACTGCCCTGCCATGGCAGGTGTTGCCACGGGTGGAATTTGTGGGATGCAGGTTTCTATAAGAAAGACAGACAAACAAAAGCTATACGATTTTGCTCGGGTCCCAACCAGCGGATCTGATTGTGCGCGACCACTCTCTGAGCGCATTTTTTATTTCGTGACTTGATGAAAAGAGTCGCGCCTACCGCCTTTCCTTTTTATTTACTCAGATACTCATACGGAATGTTTATTTTAGTGTTATGTTCGCCCCAATGTTTGCGAAGATTTCTGAACAGTCTGAATATTTCGACAGTTATCCTTTGAGAATGGGAACCTATGATAGCCACGAGTTTTTGTTTTTCTGCCACTTAAATCCATTATCCAGCATCATTACGCTGCACAAGATCATTCACACGTCGTCCGGCATTCAGGCACCCTTCTCATTTGTGTCCTCAAGCGCACGTGAAACCCGACGGATCCACCCATTAAACATTATTCCTTTCAAACCAAATATAGACCGCTTTACATTTTGTTTTTTCCCTCTCACTGTTGAAATTTGGAATCGATTGGAACGCTCACTTCGCTCATTGCCAATTGAAGAGTTCGTTGTTCAGTTGCCTGACAATTTGACCTGTTGATCTGCTTTTAATACTTCTATGTTATCTATTTCTATGCTACCCATGTTATTTGTTTTTACTAATGTATGTACCCACTCCTGCTATGTCTTTCCTCCGAGACAGCAGTGTTTGTAAATAAATAAATAAATAAATAAATAAATAAATAAATAAATAAATAAATATTTTGCCTTGGCCTTGTGTATCTTGTATCCGGCGTCTCGGAGCATAGCGCGATAAGAAATACGCTGCCTTCTTCGGAAAGGAAAAAGGAGTTTCGCGGAATCGCTTCGCTCGCCAGGCTGGCCGCCTTGTACAGAAATAGCACATTTCTGCTCGACCGGTTCGGATGTTTCGCGATGCCTCGCACCGGAAAATGTTTTCGTGATTGCATTACTGAAGCATGGTATAGGGGGCGTCACCCTCTTCGGCCTTAAAGAAGCGAAGAGTCAGCGATACGAACTAGAGAAAACAGTGTTGAAGCAGCGTTGTGCGTATGTTGTCCGGCCTGTACAGGCAGGCATATTAGGCAATAGCCGGCCTCTCCTGACGGATGTATCCCGCCTGCCGGGGTAACGGTACGTCAAGATCCGGGCTTGCTGGTATTCGCATCTGTGCGTGTATACAAATGCTGTAGCCTGGAGGAGTCGGTGTCTTCGCTCACGCGCTGGTCGTTGTACCTTTCGCAGCCAAGAAAGGCGTCGCACAAAAGAGGACGATGAAAAGAAGCGCTTTTTGGGGGAGCTTGCGCAGGAGTGAGATAGCCTTTTGGTTTTAGTTTTAGAAATGTGCATGCGGTTAGCTATCTATCGGGACGGGCCCGAGTTACGCCATTGGAAGGGGAGCCGTGATCTCGAGGTTACTCGCAAGATCATTCTCAGGTTGGTTTAGTGAACAAATTTATTATTGCGAAGCAATACTACTTTAGCTATCACTTCAGCCCGTTCCAGCGCGAGGCGGTGGTAGGCACCACTTGACCTTTGGCATGACCTTTGGCATGACGTCATACCATCTGTGTAAAAACGGGGCCCCATCTCGCCCCGTCGCTGCGCGAGGCTGGTAGGCACCAACGGCGGCTTAACTCTCGCTCCTCTCACCAGGGGCGCCGCGCGCGGAGTGACGTCATACCATCTGTGTAAAAAAAACGGGGCCCATCTCGCGCCGTCGCAGCGCGAGGCTAGTAGGCACCAACGCCGGTTCGCTCCTCTGGTCAAGCCTGTCAGATGCCGCCTCAAACAAGCAAGACACTTCGGCAGAATGCAAAGAGGAAGCATCAGCGAACTACGGAGACGGCAGAAGAACGAGAAGAACGACTTTCCAAGCGGCGTGCTCAATATGCAGCCCGACGAAAACGGTCAACGTCTTCGGTGGAAACAACGTCAGAAGCAAGAGAAGTTACGAGTTTGGCCGACAGTGAGGAATGTGCATCTGTTTCCAGTACTACTAGTTCAGAACGCTGGAACGCAACCAAACGGCAGCGACGTGTCCAGGAAACTCCGGAACAGCGACAGCAGCTGCTCGAGAAGGTCGTCATTCTTGGCTATGCGTCATTAGCCGTGTCAGTACATGGGAAACCAATAAAAATGCGGAACCTATCGTATTGCTTCGCAATTACCAGGCTTAACCAAGCTAAGCCACAGCCAGTTTCTTTATTCACTCTACCCCATCTGCATTCAAATACACATTCTGTGCGTTTTTAGCACCTCTTTGCAACCTCGTTCACGCAGCCGCTGTGCTATTAGGAATACGGTGGTAGCAGTGATGCTGGTGCTTTGTAGCCACTGGCCATTGGCAGTTCGACCGCTTTGCCACTTTTCAGTGTGGAGAATAGTAACGTTACTGCTTCTATTATTTGAGCGCTCTGAAACGATTGCATTGACAGCAAACAATGCATTCGGCTGCTTTGCTCCGGTTTTGTTTTCGCATATCGGAACGCGCTTGTTTTCAAGACTTATCCAACTTTTGGTGAAGACTATGAAAGAGGATAGCTTCTCTTTTTTTTTTTCCACTTGCCATGTGTCTCTTATTCGAGGATAAAAAAGGGCATTCGTTTGTTCCAGACAGCTAGCGGAAGAAAAGCGAGAACTGTTTGAGTTGGCCGGGATTCTTATATGAATATATTTCTTTGGAACTGATGCTGCTCAACATTTTTTGCCTTTTTCTTTTGTTCTAAGAGGATTCTGGTGTGGGCTAGTTGGTTCATGCTTAATAAACAGATTCACAACAGCGCTACGGAACGAGGACAAAAGGAAACACGAATACACAGCGCCCGTCCTGTGTTTTTCGTCTTTCCTTCTGTCCTCGTTCCGTAGCGCTGTTCTGAATCTGTTTCTTTTGTTGTTCTTCTTTATCCCCAGAGAGGAGGGAGTGCCGTTGCTTGAGACTGCGCCTGCTGTTTGTGCAGTCCCTAGTTGTCAATGTACTAACTCTGCAGCGTTGGATGCAACGGGGCCGCCCGCACTTTGTCGCGAACGTGGCCGGCGCGCTTGTAGGACCGAATGCCTGGTACGCCTGTGACTGACAGGCCGGCCGCTCGCCTGTTTCCTGGGCTATTTCCTCTTCCCCTCTTAGAAAGTGGTGCTCTTTTTTGTCTTTACGGCAATGTGTATAGATAGGACTTCCTCCCCAGTGAACGTCATAGTAGCGTCGTAGTATGTCATGACCATGAGCCCATACTTCAACACGGTGGGCAAATAGAGTGCTGCCTGGCAGTGTCTTGACCGTACGGACGATGTGGACCGATAAGTGGGTGTGAACGGGAAACTGATGCCATCTGAAAGTCAAGTGATGCAAGTAGGCCTAGTAGTAGGGAAAGCCCATGAATGAATGAATGAATGAATGAATGAATGAATGAATGAATGAATGAATGAATGAATGAATGAATGAATGAATGAATGAATGAAGCCTTTATTGCAAGGAGGGATCGCTATCGGCCGCTGTTGGGGAATTAGGAGGGTTGGTAGTGTAGTTGCCGAAGCAATTTCTACTTTCTTAGCCTTCAGATCTGCGCGTCGTAAGTCAGTCGACCTCTCTTACACTACTCGAAGCGGGCAGGTCTCACCACCGTGTATCGCGATGGCTTGTTGTGCTGCGGTGCTTGATCGTATGTGGTCTGCTAGGGTAGCCATGTCGTCATGTGGCATGCACATGACGATTTTTTTTTTAGAATTTTGTGTCTCCCTCGCGAGAAGAATGGCCAAGTCAGTTAAGACGTAGGTCTGGTCTACAGTGTCCTTGGCATTGGACGCATCTGTTGTGCTTAGGTGTTTCGTGCCCGGCAAGAGACCACTTGTGAGGTATGCACGGGGCTATACGCTGCGTTTGCGTTGATTTGCGTCAGCCATGGATTGCTGCCACAAGTAGCACATGTGGGGCGTGTTGTTCCTTGTTCGGCTCCTCCATATTGCTTTTCTTTGGACTACAATTACAGCGCCCTTCCGACGATTGCGCTACTGGCCGTTTCTTTCATGGTGTCTTTGTGTATGTGTCGGCGCGCCGCCTACGGAAGTGAATTCCGACGCCAACGCCTCGTGTCAGGGTTTAGCGTATATTTTCAGCGCCCCTGTAGTTAGCGATTATTTTTGCAAGTGACATAAATATTTCTATGTGTCGTTCTTTAGTTTCCACTCTATCGATCATGTTCGTGTCCTTGCCTACGTTTCTATTTCCAGCTTGAGCTACACTTCTTGTTGTAATAACGTTGAGAGAGCGCCATCTACTGAAAAGTGACGTGAATTTTATCCTGTCATGTAGCTGCATAGCCGGGTGGTTATGAACCGAACTGGGAGTTGGTTTTTCATTTACTGAGCGGTCCTGAATATGTGCGCGCAATTCCATGGTTTTATGGCTTTTAAAAAAAATATCTTAATTTGTACATCTTAAAATGTACAGTTACTTTCATTTTTTTGTAGTAAATTTAGTGGGCCAAGTTTTTAAAGATTAGTATTGCTTAATTTTCTGAAAAAATCTACCAGCTGTTTAGAGGCCACCAGCATGTAATTTGCATTCGTTGTCAGGGCTTGACGCCGTTAATGCGTGGTTTGACACGTTTCTCACGGCACTTCGTTACTCGTACTGGGTGTAATCCTTGGCGCAACAGCTGACACATCGCTCTCAAAGGAGCGGCGATGTTCGGATACTTTAGATATTATGAGAAACTTCTCAGGCACAGCGGTAGCGAAAGGTATTCCTAGACCCAAAGGCAGTTGCACCATTCAGGTGGGTTTTTGCCTTAGTGGCACGCGCTTTTCTGTTTTTATTTTTAATTTATTTTCAGTCTCAGCCACTCGCTCGACGCTTCCAAAGATTCAAGGAGGGCTTCTGTTCGCTCACGGTCGACGAACCTGTGGCGTCCTGTTTATTGCTGCCCTCTTTCCTTTTCAACCGGCATGGCCGTGGGGGCGTAGTAACAATGGCGGTACCGAAGTGGCACCTCGCGCCTGTGTCTGTGTGTGTGCGCGCGCCTTGAGCGGATTATAGAGGGCGCTCGAGTAGCCTGACCGATCACCGCGCCCCCTACGCTGCTACGCAAGCCTCGTAGCCCGCCCGTTCGCGTCCTTCTCTGGTGCTTGAAAGGAAGCAGAGAAAGGACCGATGCCCGTTGTTTGTGGCGGCGGGAGGCTGGTGCTCTTCCCCTATCTCCTCCTCTGCTTCTGGCAAGCCCACTGAGCCTGTTGGAGCGACGTTTCAGCCGTCACGATCTCGTGACGACTGCTTTCGCACCACCTCTTTCGGCACCGGCCGCGGCTGGGGTGGGGAGAGGGCGAGCGCTGTGACTTTGGGAGCGAGCGAAAGATGTTTCGCGTTCCATTCGCGTTGCATTTCTGCGTCTCTCATCTGATGGATGTGCAGCGGGAAACTGCGCATTGTAGCGCTGCCTTTGAGATATTGCGCAGCTTTGTACTCATTCCCGCCGAGGTGCTTCCGGTTTCATGTATGCAGCTTTTTTAAGTGTTTCCTTACTGCCTTGCGGCCGGACCAGCAGCTCAACGATTAGAAGAGGTCGCCTGTTGACGTTTTTGACGCTTCCTGGCTTTATCATCCTCCCTCACGGGCAGCCCATTCAGTCAGCGACCACAGGATTTTTTTGAGGTCCCTCGAGATGTGCCTTTGCCACGCGGTGGGTACTCACCTATGGGGCAGAAACGTGGAGGCTAACAAAGAGGGTTCAGCTTAAGTTAAGGACAACGCAGCGAGCTATGGAAAGAAAAATGAATGGTGTAACGTTAAGAGATCGGAAGAGGGCGGAGTGGGTGAGGGAACAAACGCGGGTTAATGACATCTTAGTTGAAATCAAGAGGAAGAAATGGGCTTGGGCAGGGCATGTAATGCGAAGGCAAGATAACCGCTGGTCCTTAAGGGTAACGGAGTGGATTCCAAAAGAAGGCAAACGTAGCAGGGGACGTCAGAAAGTTAGGTGGGCGGATGAGATTAAGAAGTTTGCGGGGATACAGTGGCGGCAACTGACAAAGGACAGGGTTAATTGGAGAGACATGGGAGAGGCCTTTGCCCTGCAGTGGGTGTAGTCAGGCTGATGATGATGATGATGATGGGTTTTAATGATCGCTGACTAGTGAGCATGCAGTCCTACAGATGGCGCTGGACGCGGCAAAGTAGTTAAAGCACAGAATGAATTAGTTAGTAAACCACAAGTCGCATACTGAAGTAAAGGATATTTTAGATTGAATGTTGCTCAGGAAAAGCTGTTTAACTACCTCAAAGTTCGCCACAATCCACATAGAGCGTCAGAGGAGTGACGGCGAGCGAGGATGCGCTCTTCATTTCAACGTTCAGTTTCGCTGGCGAAGTTGCCGCAGAGCGGTGACTGTCAAGGCTGTCCTTGTCATGCTCGTTACAGCGCCATTCTCGTTTTAGGCCCTTGGAAAGCGCGCTAAGGGGCGAAAACAATGCGACACGAAGAAAGCGGCATCTCCTTCTCTACACCGGAGTGTGCGCGGAGCTATCATTGCGACTATACAATAACAATTAATTGGTGAAGAACTGAACGAAGTTTGGAATTTCATAATCAAAACTGAAAACTTTCTTGTTTTATTTCCTGTTTTTATAAGTTTTTTTGGAATGCATGCAGTATGTGCCAGCCTTTTCGTGCCTGGCGCACTGTAATCGGTTGAGGACAGTCAGGGCGTTTCGAATCCTCGAGTTTGTGGCATGCGAGAACAGGAGCTTTGCTTTAAAGTTAAAGTTGAGTAAGAGATAAGAAGCTTTTAATTCCTTCACTCATTAAATTTTTTTGGACACTTTCCTCAAAGAAGACTCAACTTGGGAATACTTCAGCTGGCGCTTATGTGCACTTTTCTACTCACGGCAAGGCTTTCTAGCACCTAGAACTGTTCGTGCGTTTTGCTGCCGTATGTGTGAAGCACATTCCTCCCGTAGCTTGTCTGTCTTTTACAAAGGCAGCATTCGCGACGCCGACAACAGCGCTGGCTGGCTGACGGTAAAGAAGAGCTGGCATTGCGGAATGACGCCAACTTTAATCTGACTGTGATTTCCTGCAAAATATTGAGCACAAGTTTCATTCATTGCTCGTTTTTATTGCGAAAGCAATACTACTTGCACTTTCACGCCTTTGCCGTGCCGCGGCGGTGACCACCATTGACCTTCATTTGACCTTGATTGCATTAGATTGGATTAGATTATATTGGACTGGACTGGATTGGATTAGATTAGATTAGATTGGAATGGATTGAAATGGATTGAAATGGATTGGAATGGATTGGATTGCATTGGATTGTATAACCGATGCATCACCACAAGTCTAACCACAAGCACCACCACCAGCTACACTACCAGCTGAACCATGGCGTAGGTACGGATATTGCTTTCGCAATTACCAGGCTTAACCAAGCTAAGTCACAGCGATTTTTTTTTTTTACCAACACTCCGCATCGTTTTTTTTTCTGTGCTCTAATGTTGTGGTTGCTATGGCTTGATGTGATGTGATGCGGAAGCGAGAAGGGCGTCGATTTGGAATACTGGATGGAGTCTACGAAGATGACGAGGACGAAGAAAAAAAAAGTGTTTAATATTCAAATACTCTGCAGAATATTTTGCACATTTAATTGAATGAGTTCTGTACACATCCTTTTTCGCTTTCCCACTTTCAGGAGCTCGCCGCATATCAGATGCGCAGGGGCCCAGGCTTCAGCAGTGTGAACTTTGGTGTTCATGGAGAAAGCCCGCCTAGATATGAGCTCTGCGTGTGCGTTCGCGTACGTTTGTTCCTGCCCAGTGATACAAAAATTCGGAACTATGCGAATACCAGCGCGTCAGCGCTTATGATGGTTAAGTAAGTTCGCGATTTCTTTCAAATTTTTATCGGCGGGGGTTTACAAAAACCTTGTAACTTGCTCACTTATCAGGTCTTAGTCTGGAGGTTTTGTTGCTGTTGTTGCTTCGAATAGCGCTCATTTTCGCCGCATTTTCATGGTGCTTTCGGCGGATATAAAATTTACTAAAAATTTACGCCTTCACTACCTGCTCGGTAGGATCTGAAAGGCCAACGCGAGAAGAAAAGAAGTGACCTGGGTTCTACGGACGCGAAGATGTGTGCGTTTAAAACTGACATCAGACGATACAAGGAATAATAGGACTTTGTTTTTTTACATCTGCGAGCATCGGTCGCGGGCTATGAAGGGACGCCTTACCGCTAAATCTTTCGTGGTTACGCTCCAGACCAGCCAGTAACGCTCTTTGAAGCCTGGTTACAAGGATGTTTTTTTATTTAGATGCCGTGGCGGGCGAGACTAGAATCAGTGAACTTTATGTTTTGCAGCGCAGTACCATGTCCACTGGCTACAGCTTTATGGCAGTTTTAAGAGACGCACACATCAGTAGCGAAAGGTTCGCGGGTTTGATATCTAATTCGAATAGTGACTTGACTTGTGGTGCTTACTTCCGGTGCCCGCTAATTGTTTTCGCTTGCGATACCCAAGTGCGGTAGTCCCCGCCTGTAGTACCGACTTACAGCACTCATGCGGATGCGGTGGCCGCACTAGATTTTGTTATCCGCTAGCCGCTGAACGAGCATGAATGGCCTCCATTCGGTGTCGGTATGCTCCATGTATTCATTGCGACTGAAATTATTGTTCTTGCTTTCTTAATTACTTGTATACGCACCATATTGCTGCTTTAAGTCTATTTTACAACGTCAGAAAGCTGACAAGTTCTGTCACATCCGGTACGTTCTACAGACAGCTTTGTATTTAAGTTTTCTTCGTGTGCGGAGCACGGAACCGGTCTCCTGAAGAGCTTGCTGTCAGTGTTCTTACGGAGCTTCCTTTTGCAGCTCGAATTCTTCGCGTGATTGCTCGCCTTGTGTGGCGCCCGAAATCGCCGACCTGTTCCGGCCTCACTTCACAGCTGCTGTTTTGAAAAGAATAAATCAACCATAGGCGCCTTTCGCAAAGACATGGGTGAACACAACATACCACTGGGACAACCACTACCTTCTCTCAGACGGGCGCTTCCCGCCGCGTCGTTCTGCCACTGTACGTGCCAGTGCGTTGAACTGCACGCTCGAGCACGGATACTCTTCTTGTCCGTCGATAAGAAAGGGGCGTGCCTAGAGCGGCGCGTGGCGGCGTCGACTGGCGTTATTATTACGGAGGGTCGTGTGGCACGACGGAGGCGATGGGCGGCTAGCTTGCTCCGCACCCGGCGCCATCTGTCTCACGCTGACCGCAGCGGCGCTCGGACTTTATCAAAAGGCAGGCTTGATGGGAAGCGGAGGGCAGTGAGAGGGAAAGAGAAACAAGAGGCGGAAGCGCCATAGGAACGCCCCTGCAATTCATTCCGTCCATCAGTCAATCAATCGGCAAGCCGAGACCAGGGCCAACGAACGCATGGGGCCCGACTGCGCGCATGCTTTTGCTTACTTGCGCCTCGGCGCTCTCGGAATGTTTAGGCACGCCGGCTGTACGCGTCACGAAGGGGCTTTGAGTCCAAGTGCGAGCTCGCAGCTAGCGCGAACAAGGAAGCGGCAGCCACTGTGCGCCGTGTTCCTAGAAGGCTGGGTGGTTGTGTAAAAAAGTGCGGTGACCTCGGACAGTGTAACGAAGGATCATCTTCTGTACCCTCACTTTCTTCGGTGCTTTGCGAAATCTTATCGCGTGAAGATAATTGGTGTCGTTGCCGTTCCTTTCGTACTGAAAAATGCGTATAGGTTTGAAAGGGTCAGCGAATATGACTACGGCACATTTGGTCTGGTTTAAAATTTTTAGGACCAAAGTGACTCAGGCTATGAGGGACGTTTTAGTGAAGGGCTCCGGACATGGGGTTCGTTAACGTGCACTGATATCGCACAGTTCACGAAAATCACGGATTGGATCCCGCCCACGGGAGTCACATTTTCGATGCAGGCGAAATGCTGGTGGGATGTCAGTCCACGTAAAAGAATCCCAGATGGTCGAAATTATCCGGAGCCCTCCACTACGGCGTCCCTCACAGTTTGGCTTGCTTTGGGAAGTTTAACCTATAAACTAAACCATACGAGCCATAATCGTATTTGCTGACCCATTCAAAGAGATTTGTGACCGTGAAGGGTTGCCCTTAATTGTAGCGAGGTCTGAGCATTGTCAATATCCGCAGGACAGCTTTTACCCGTGGCCTCCTTATTTTCTTGGTGTAAAATAAGTGCTCTGATTGATTGATTAATTAATTGATTGACTAATAATTTGTTTCGCGCCTAACTATTCTTGATAAGCTGTCCCACGCGACGGCTTCCAGCGCGGGTCATATGACCTTGTATTTTGGTGCCTTTCCTCTTCCTTTGTTTACATTTTTCAGCGGCCCATGAAGCCTTCAGTTACACAAAGCTTAAATTCTTAAGCCCTACCAAGCCAGCCGAGCTCGTTTGGGAGCTGCACTATTAGCTTCGCCTTCACTACCAACAAGTTGTGCTCCTTCTAAACTCGCGTTTCCTCCGAAAGAGGCTTTTCGTTACCTTAGATTCTTGTATCGCGCTCTTTCTCTCTTTCATCTTTCACTCCACTTTCCTCTCTTTCCTTACGGCGCGGTTGAGGTAGTGAGACAGCTACTGCGCCATTTCCTTTCTCAGAAACCAGTAATATTTTTATTACGTAAATTGCTAGCGTTGCTCTATGAGGAAGTATTCGGATTTTAAATTTTTATTACATCCGATTTAAGACAAGCTGAATAATTATAGGACGCCTAATCACAGCTATCTTTTTGGGAGATATAAAAAAAGCGCCAATATTGATGGCCATCCTCTCGTTAGATTAAGCGTTGTGTCGCTCAAATGCCTCGAGGAGGCCACATTCGCTTGAAGAGGCAGTATGATTCATATTCTTTACAGTCTTCGTCGTGCTGTGGGAACGTGTACACAAGTGCGATTTTCAAAGCGAAATTCTTTCTTTGCTCATGAGTAGCGTGAATGGAACTTGTAGAAAGAGGCTGCCCGCAAAAGTGTCCGCTCCAAAGGTCAATCATAAGAAAATAAAGAAAATTTGGCTCTATGTTGGTATCGAACCCAGGCCGCCGACGG
Organism: Amblyomma mixtum; assembly: GCF_055824585.1. Taxonomy (NCBI): domain Eukaryota; kingdom Metazoa; phylum Arthropoda; class Arachnida; order Ixodida; family Ixodidae; genus Amblyomma; species Amblyomma mixtum. The sequence goes on along the minus strand of NC_143020.1, from coordinate 124,341,661 downwards.
GCGAGACGGGGAGACTACCATTCCGCCACACTTTTTTTTCCTTTACTGCATGTACACCCACCCTGCCAGGTAGATCCGCCATGGCACTTCGACGTTTGAAGCTGAATAACGGCTCATCTGGTGTATGCACAGTTCTTAAAAACGTATCTTCGAGGTATGCCTTACTACATAAGTAATTATGAGCATGTATTTTACGGATGACGCAATCATTCGAGGCAGGTGTCGGGATCAAGGAGGCAGGTGTGCTACCGAGGTCACGTGACCTTGGGGAGTCATCACAAGTTGCCCACCGTACTGTGAGCAAACCGCCCAGTGGTCGCTCGGGAACAGCAACCTGGGTCGCACAAGGATCACCGCTGGAAGCAGCTACCATTGCATGGCAGTGGCGCATTGCCTAACAGCTGGAACACTGCGAAAGAAGGGGTATGAGGACTCCTGGGGATCAGTGAACGCAAAGCAGAGCATGACCTTCTGTTTATGTGGAAATTGACCCATTGCGCTACCACGTCATACCCTTAAGGCGGAGCTAAAGGTGTACAATGTTTTAAGAAATACTGTAAGAAGTTTCTTGTGAACACGGGTATTAAATTTCATTACTGTTACTATTCCGAAAAGTGTAACCTTTGTTCTATCTTACATTCTTCTTGTCATATTTTACAAATTCCGATATGATCTATTGTCTTCGCTTGGCGACGAATGGCACGGTTGCGCCTTATGAGGTAGAAAGTGCTAAACCAAATCTAATCTGTAAAGCATGCATTGGTTTAATGCTGTATTCACTATGCTGTTTTATTTTTTATCGTCACTCTGTTGTATAGAAAATGAAATTGTTTAATGCCGTGTGATTCTGACAGGAAATAGCCGCCTTTTGTATTCCCTTTGACTGATCCTAGGACGACTGCTTGACCGAACTTTGTTATGCTAGTTTCGTTTTATGTACATTGTGCAAGGGGGCCGGGGCCCTTGTCAGGCGCTCCGTCGCCTTTAGCCTCGGCCCCCTCTTGGACTGTGTCTGAGGAAACAATAAAGAAAGAAAGGAAGAAAGAAAGAAAGAAAGAAAGAAGGAAAGAAGGAAAGAAAGAACGAAAGAAAGAAAGAAGGAAAGAAGGAAAGAAAGAAGGAAAGAAGGAAATAAGCAAAGAAAGAAAGAAAAAAGAGAGAAAGAAAGAAAGAAAGCAAGAGAGAAAGAAAGAAAGAAAGAAGGAAAGAAAGAAAGGAAGAAAGAAGGAAAGAAAGAAAAAAGTGCCTCCTCCATTTTTTGTGTGTGTGTACAGTGTGTGCGTGCGCGCGCACCCTGCCGCACACGCGCATTGTCGATACGTTTTAATATGCATTTGTCGCGCAACCTTGCAGCTTCTGTTTGCACCGCAAATTGTTCAAACACCGCCTAAGAGCCCGCCCAGCAGCGCTTAACTGGCGATTAACCGAGCAAGCCCTTTGCCCCATGGAGCAGGCAATTGCTCTTCGGGCTTATCAATATGAACGCAACTACTGTGACAACCGAGCTCTACTTTCGGCACGTCACGAGTACCAGAAAGGTCTCAGCAACTTCTGAACATGTCCGCTGTCGCTCGTTGCTTGGCATGCTGCGGCCCTTATTAAACGCCGGCAATACCGGTACCGGCTCTATCCATTCGCAGGTGAACCCAATGCCCCAGTGGCAGGGAGACCATGTTCATGTACCTTATCGCTCGACCGCCGTCGCATAAACGCTGGCTCCTTTGCATCAGCCGCCGCGAGACAACACGTCCTTACTACCTTCGCCCTGTAATCTCTTTCTATCACCCCGACGAGTTCCAGACACTGGCTCGCTTAGATTTTTACGAGCTGCCAGCTATAGGTGCCGCCGCGCTGATCTGAGGCTTTTCTGGAGTCATTAGTGAGAAAAGCCTTTCTGCTACATGGTTTTATTTTCTTTATTTTTATTACCGACAACTCACGCAGTACAGGCTTCGAGAAAGGAGTCGTCTACCTTGGCTTTGCCTTGTGCGTCGTCAAAAGTTTAAGCGCTGGCTAGCGACATTATCAAGAAAGCTGACGCGCGCGTCTTTTTGCTCGCTCACATCCGAAGGGTGTTGCGTCGAAGTAACTGGCCTGGAAGGTTGCACTCGTAAAGTGCTTTGTGCGCGCCGCTGGTTGCCTACTGTGGACAAGTTTAGTGACCCTACGGGCGTCAGCCGCCTTTCTCTTGTCTCTACAGCGCTTCGTGACGAGCCCGGGGAAAGCCCCGAAGAGAGTGAGAAAGATGTTAAGTCATGCGAGCCGACCTTGCGTTTGGATTGCTCTTGGCGGAGAAAGAGAGGGCGCGTTTTAGAAGCCAAGGCCGGCCACGGTGGGCCGGACCTCAGTCGGCCGGCAAGCAGCAGCCTCGCACTCCGCCACGCCTCACCTCCTTCACACACGCGCACACCTCTCGGCGGGTGGCAGACCCATGCGGCGTTCGTTGAAGCGTTCCGGCGGCTAATTTAATTGACTGTTTTGAAAGGAGTAGGCGTTTCTCGGAGCTGCCGTGCAACTGTTTTGTGCCTTGTGTTTTTGGTGAAATGAAGTAGCGTCACAATCATTGGAGAAATCGGCACGTCCGAACAAAAAGGGCGCAGATTGTGGGGAAGTCCGAGCGGTGCCTCTGATTCGCATGGTGGAGAATACTACGGCCAGAATATTACGTTCATATACTGAAAGCACCTTTTGTGTATTGTTTAATAACAGAGGGATTCCCTTTGGACATAATGCGCGTATTATTGCCCCATTAGCAATGATCCTGCCTAAGTATTTGATACGTAATGGTGTTCCTGCATCTGTGGCACGGTGGTTGGGGGTCGGGTAAGAGAAGTTCGCATGGAGTTTCGACATCCCATTGTGACTGGATAGGCTATCTTCAGGCCTCTTCTTTAAGGGCTCCACCGGAAGCGTGCTGCATATAGCTTAGGGCTTCCGTTCCTCGTTAGAGTAACCCATTTGTTTCTTTTTCATTACCGAGTAAAAAACAAAAAGCTTCAAATATCAATACACAACAAAGAAAAATTAGAAGTGGTCCTAACAGCCCAATGGCTGGCGCTGTGCATGACCCAGACGAAAGGAAAACAGCAGTCCTCTCTGTCGGTTCCTCTAGCGCAACTGCTTGTTTAATTTTTTGGGTTGCAGCCGTCAGGGGTGAGTGCGCTGAACGATCGCGTTGGTGCGCGCGTATATTCTTCTGCGGCCGCCGCCTTTGTCGTCGGCGATGCCAGAGGGAGCGCGATTTCCATTGTCTTCCGCTCTCGTTCGTCCCAGTTTAGTTCGGTCTTGCTCCGTCTTGCTGCACAGCTGCAGAATTAAGCTACTGCTGCACCCCCGCCTCCCATCCGGTCTTGTTAACCTCCCTCTGGAAACCAATAAAGGTAGAGAGTAAACCGAAGCCCCCGACTGTGTACCGGCGGCCGGCCACCTGTGTGTGCATTGACGGGCGGGGAAGGCTCTTTGCGGGTGAGTGAACTGGACCGAGATGGAGGACCTCTGGGCCGAAGTGAGTGTTCTTCGCCTATCGGCGTCACTCGGCCGGACATACCTTTGAAGAATGTAAAAAGAAAGCAAGGCGTGGCGGATTTGCCCCTGTGCCAGAGTCGTTGCCCCAGATCTGACCTGTGCCGTGTAGAAGGTCGGACGTCTTGCCATCCTTCATCACCCCTTTGTTGTCTGAACGAGAGTGAACACGAACTGAGGGCAGTAATCTTTCCATTTCTTCTTATCTGAATTTCTTTTCACCCCCGCTGCCCCGGCATTCCTGTCGTCCTGTCGTCGTTTGCCACTTGACTTCTCCGAGCGAAGAAAAAGGGGTAGCCTTTGCTTGACGGATGCGGTTGCGCGGCTTGCAGGCTGGAATTCACTGTTTGCCATGCGTGGACGGGCTGCAACGCATCGAAGAGGAACCGGACGGGATTGTTCTTGTGTATCTTTCTGCCGCTAGACTCTTTTCGTTGTTTTACTTTTTTTTTCTTGCACGATGATTGGCTGTGCCGTCCTAGCAAACCTGTCGTCGCCGGCATTTGGCTTCTGTGGGCCAGAAGGAGCGGGTATGTTGATGTGTTCGTTGAGGCCCCGGACCGAAACGGGGCATTTGTAGACACGGGCCGGGAAACACTGAGAAAGAACTGGGCACAACTCTTATGGCGTCTTGTACTCTTTGTGTGCCTTTGATTTCTTTTTGATTGCGTGATGCCATGGTTGCGCTCTGCCTTGCAACCCTGCCCTCACCGTTTCTCGGGCCAACCCGGGTCAGCCGTGTTTGACCAATGCTTCAGGTGGTGCTGCGTGCCGAGGCGTGTGCAGTCGGGACGAAACACACTGGCATTCTTGTGTCTTGTTCCATTATCCTGTCTTGACTTGTGCTTTTGGCAGCCGCATCGTCAGAACAGCTTCTCTTGGCCGAAGTGGAACAGCTATGTTGATGAGCATGGCACAGATTGAGGCCGAAATATGCGAGATTGCATTTGTATTCAGCAGACTGGACATCGGAAAGGAACCGAGCAGCGCTATCTTCATCTGCTTTCTTTCTTCTTTACTTTTTTTAAGTTTTCTGCGGGACCTATACCCTCTGCACTGGTGACCGCACCGTCTACGCCCGACTTGGGCCATACTCAGAAGAGGTGCTGAGATCGGGGGATGGTGTTGAAAAGATGGAGGTTGGAATTGGATTCGGGCGCATTTATAGGCACAGCGGAATGTGTCGGACCTACCAGAAACAGGATTGGTTTAGTGTTCTCATTTCTTTCCTTTATATTCCTCCTTTTGCGCGCGGGAAAACCCTGTCTCTGTCGGCGCGTTGACTCCTAGAGGTCAAAAGAAAAAGGCGCCTTGGACTGGAGCGGTGGAGACAACCAAACGAAAAAACAAAGGAAAACGCTGAAACTTCCAGCTCCGGATCATCAGGGCCGGACAGAGCAGTCAGTGCAGAATAGGATTATTTGCGTGTATCGTTTTTCGTTATTGGTTACACCCTCCTGCTCTTTTTTCTCATTGTTTTCTTTTTTTTTTTAGTGGAAGTTACGCGCTACAGCCGGGTAATCCCGTCGGTGGTATTTATTCACGTAAGCATGAAGAAAAGAGAATTTGCTGCACTAGCGGATGCGGTAACGATATTCGTGCAGGAATTCGCGGCTGGACGGAAGGCACTGATGGGGAGCGCATGGCAATGCCTCTTGTGTTCTCGTCCCCGTTTGTGTGTTAGTGCACGTGTGTGCATGCATGCAAGTATTGGGCTTTTGGCACTGTGTTCTTCGGCTGGTATGCCAGTATATGGATAATGAAAGTGGCTGAAGAAGACAAGAACTGGGTTCCAAGGACGTCACGCAGGCATTGATTTCATTCCTGTTTGTTCCTGAGAAAGCACAGTAAATGACAGAACAGTCTTAGAGTGTACTTTTCATTCGATTCTCACTCTTGTACTCTGTTACCCGTTCCTTCAGTGCATGGTTCATACGTCCACCCAGAGCAGGATAATTGCCTCGAGGGCGTTATCCGCAGAGTGGCCACAAGCAAACACGGCCTGTCAGAAAGGAAAACCCTTAATGTGACAGACGGCCTCATCAACAGCCGTTTAACTTCTCACCTTCCTTGTCACTTGCTCACTACAACGCAACAAGGAAAAGCTGATGTTCGTATTAGAAAGGCGACCACCTCAGCGCTCCGCCTACCACAGTTGATTAGCACAAACCACTTACTCGCTACGGGCATCGACAGCACTATTTGGGAACTACTGGAACCCCACGAAGCAACCAGACACTTCGACCAACCCGCGCAGAAACCGGGCAACACCTCCTATGACATCTTCGCCTGGCCCCCACCACCTGATCACTTGCGTCCAGCTATAAAATCATCCCACCTGGCACCCAGGGCCCACTGCGCATAAGACCTTTGTTCAGAAACATGAACCTCGTGCTACATGTATATATAGGGGCAGACGCCAAGCTGGAGCTGTGTATTACACCAAACACTCATCGAAATAAAAATATTTGTGAGAGCTGCAGCGTGGAAGCTTGGGCGAGTTGCTGACGTTTCACTTGCCACATAGAACTAAACAGACATGGGCATTCCTGTTTGTCTCCCTGTGTCCGTGTCTGTTTAGCGCTATATGGCAAATGCAAAAATCAGTTTTGAGCTTCCTTCAAGCACCGACCGGGTACAACGCTGAAAACGCTATATAAATACTGTACGCAATACTAGAAAATTATATCAATACAATGTAATAGTAATGACAAAGTCAAAGGCATGGCAACGCACCGGTCGTATTTTGACCCGGACGTCACTGATGTATGTATATATATTGCGTCTGCATACACCTACCATTCATAGATCTCATGTGCTTTCCATAAATGCGTCCCGCTTTTCTTAAGACTGTTGATAAACGGCAGGACAGGCGAAAAGCCATCTTAAAGGAACATGTGTTCTCGTAATAGCTGCGTATACGGAATTACTTTAAACACAAAAGTATCGCAAGTTTTTTGTGACGCAGTACCTGTGGTCCACGAGTTATGCTAACAGTTAGCCTTTCAGTTTGGGTCTGCGTGTGGCCTACCACTGGTTCCACAACGCAGTGGAAATGAACGTGGCGAATATACGAATCGCACCTGCGGGTTCTGGCATTCGGTGACGTACTAAAGAAGGACCCTAAAGTGATTATGCTGATCTGCATATCGCCAGAGTTCCTCCATCAGAGCGACTCTCGTGTCGAGTGCATGCGCGCCAGTGCTGCCAGAGCTTGCACTGGTATTTCTTCACATCTGTTTGTGTTCGATCATGTTACTTCATTAGGTCACGAGACAGAATCCGGGCCGCAGAGGTGGTCGCATTTGGGTTCCGTCAAAAAAATATTTTCCCGAGGCAATGGTCGCGTGCGCAAGGTAAGAAAAAATGGCCCTGAGGGTCTAAGGCACCAGAAGCCCATGGTGCTGCTCGAACAATGGGTTCTTACGGTTATAGCTGTCAGAACCCATCATTTCGATAGATCCAGTTGCCCCGGTCGGAGTTCCGAAGGCAATTCCGATTTCATGGATGACATTCGGAGTAGGCAGTCCGGGTTTGGCTGCTCCATGAGTACACCACTAGGTCTAGGCCTGGCTCCATGGATGGTTCCGATTTCTAGTACGTTGGTGACCTCGATAAAGCGAGTTGTACAAGAAAACATTACTTATGAAACAAAAGAAAAATCGACATGTGAGAACTGCTGTCGTCAGATAGGATGTCACTCAAGCTTTGTCAAAAGAAAGTATCGGTCGGCGTGGATGAGTGCAGTGCACTGGTTGCACTGCAACAGCTATCAACGTCCAGTTGAAACTTGTGGGATAAATATGTAGCAGAACATTGGCTCGTCATAGACTTCTGGATGCTTTAAGTGAGCCTTCTCAGCCACAAAACTAGAATATAATAAGGAAATAATTACTTATTGCTAGAATATGCATCACCCATATGGAATAGGCACCAGTCATACCTAACTGACGCTTTAGAATCAGTAAGTCGCTCAGCCCTGATTTTTTATATCCTGTTATGACCGGAGGACCAGTGTTACTGTATGTATACAGTGTTCCCGTCTTGCTCTCCCTGTTGATGCGCGATGGACACAGTGTATTTGAGATTTTCCACAGTTTCGTTATTTAACGACGTTTTAAAATTTGTTTGCCCTCTTTACTGTTATTTTCAAATGTTCGTATTGCTTGTGCTATTGTTTTTTGCTCCACTCTTATGTAATGCCCCGCCTAGGGGTCCTTAAAGAAAAATGATGATGATGATGAACAGCAAGATCACTTCTGGAGAAACGTTATTGGAACCTCGGCATTGCAGAAGACGCCTTCGGTCTGTGTATATGTGCCTTTTACGAGTACTTTGTGTGGGGTCGTGCTTTGCGTTGAAACAAATGCATTCAATATGAAACGAGTTTTGCCTTTTCATCTCATATAAATGTCCATATAGCACTGACGTCATCCGGATTGGAGACTATCGCTAGCGTTTCTAACTGCATCTGTCAACCGGGAGGAGATAGAGCACTGCACGAGAGGAACAGGAACACTGTATTTGCGCCTTGCCCTTTTTGTCGTAGGTCTTGCCGTGCGCTGTGTTTTTCTTAGGCCAGAAATGAAGAGCCGAGAAACTCAAACCACAGGTTTTAGGTTCCGTCTCCGCAGGCGCAGTTTCTAGGCAACGAGTCAAACGAAGAAGAACCAAAAAAAAAAGTCAGTCGGAACAATCTTTGCCGAGTAGCGTGTAACTCCGTCCTTTTCAGTGTTCACTGCTGGACACGTTGACGCGGACGACAACGGCTAAGCGGTGTTATCGTATGCCTTTGCGTGCAAACGACTAGGCTTTCTCGCCTGCGCATTATATTCACCGTGGGTTCATGCATGCCTTCTCCGCCATATCAGTGGTGTGTGCCTTTTCGCTCTGGCTCATGTTGCTGGTGTTTTTGTAAGTTCCTCTAAAATTTTCCCTAGAATTCGGTATTCTCGGTGTCGTGCGTAAATTTTCATTGTCTACTTTCCACGCAGAAACTGCACTCACCAATCCCAACCGCCTTCTTATTTAAAATATTTGCAGGCATACTAGGGGCATAGGAAAAGAGCAAGAATGTGGACAATTCCAAATAATAAAGTTTAAGCGTTCTTATATCATGTATTATATTACAACAATATTACGTCATAAGTCGGTCGTGAAATGCAGATATACAATAAATTTTGTACTACGTGCACAAGCGTTTGCACGGGGCTCTTATTCCCTTCGGTGTCGGGTTCATTTCGTTTCTGTGCAGTTTTGTTTTTGCCCGGTATCATTTTGTTTTTTTGACTAGTATAGCAGTTGACTCCTGGGTAGGATACCCACCATCTTCTTGGCACACTCGCACGTAAAGAACGACGGGATGCCTACATCCTGGTCTTCTCCGAAGGAGTCGGCTGAATATTTGCGCATCCGGCGTCTGGCAAGCAGACCGCCAGTGAAGGACACAGGTCTGTGCTGCGCAGAGCAGCGCGCGGGTTCTAATTTCCGCTCCTGCGGCTGGGGAGAAATGCTCACTTTGCCTACGGCTGTGCTTTGGGGACGGACAAAGGTCGTTCGTCTGTCTCAAAAGACGTGACCGTGGTCTTGATGCGCGTCTCTGGGCAGAGGCTGTGCGGTCTTGCGGTAATGGAGACACGCTGTTGCCGGAAGGGCAGGGGACTTGTGTGTACAGCGTATACGACGTGGAGGAGCACATACGGAAGTAACACGAAGCCGTCCCTGCGTGCTCTTCGAGACCTAGTGCAGGGATGTAGGATAAAAAAAAAAACAAAAGGTAATTTAGGCTAGAGAGAAAAAAAAAACGACGAGGTCGTTTGAATGCGGAAGGGTCATCATCATCATCAGCCCGACTGCACCCACTGCAGGGCAAAGGCCTCTCCCATGTCTCTACAATTAACCCTGTCCTTTGTCAGTTGCCGCCACTGTATCCCCGCAAACTTCTTAATCATCCGCCCACCTAACTTTCTGCCGTCCCCTGCTACGTTTGCTTTCTCTTGGTATCCACTCCGTTACCCTTAAGGACCAGCGGTTATCTTGCCTTCGCATTACATACCCTGCCCAAGCCCATTTCTTCCTCTTGATTTCAACTAAGATGTCATTAACCCGCGTTTGTTCCCTCACCCACTCTTCCGATCTCTTAGTGTTACACCTATCATTTTTCTTTCCATAGCTCGCTGCGTTGTTCTTAACTTAAGCTGAACCCTCTTTGTTAGCCTCCACGTTTCTGCCCCATAGGTGAGTACCGGTAAGATACAGCTGTTGTATACTTTTCTCTTCAGTGATATTGGTAAGCTACCATTCATGATCTGGGAGAACCTGCCATATGCGCTTCACCCCATTCTCCACCCCACCCCAGCGCTCCACCCCAGCGGAAGGGTATCCGGTATTTACTGGACGGGAATTGTATTTGGCAGAATAAACATTTGCGCTCTGAGGTGAATGCAAACTGCTGCTTCGTGGTGCAAACGTGTAGTGACCAGAGGTGTCTAAAAGAAAAAAGAAAAACGAGAAGTGATACTACTCAGGCGTTTCAGAGCTTGCAGCTAGAATGTGGACTCACTACTTTTCCTTTTCCGTATTTTTCGTTTTGTACAAATTCTAGCTCTACGTCCGAAAATTACCAAAATACTCCATTCCTTGTACTATCAGCGTCAATTGAAACGCGAACAGCGCAACTCGCAGATATTATACTAGGGATGCAAAATACGTGAGCAGTTGATTTTCCCATCGAAGCCGAAAAGACCGCTCTTCTGAAATGTTAATAGCCCACGCCTGTATTTCACCTCCAGGCTCTGATATGCTTGATTTTTTGTGCTCGCGTTTCAGGTGTTTTGTTCGCGTTTCATTTGACGCTGATAGTACATGTTTGTATCCGCTATGCACCCTGGCCAATCCCCCGCCGTGGGTATGTGCCGTTAAGCCTGAGGACATCATCATCATCATCATCATCAGAGCTTGCAGAGCCGTACAACGGGCAGTGCGACTTTTAGCACATGACAATCAATTGTTCGCATTTTCTTCTCGGATTCCACCTGGACCTTATGATCAAAGGCCACACCAGTTACCTGCGCCGTGTGTTCATGTTACCTCAGGGAACGTCCTTCACGCTGCAGTCGCCGTGTGAAGAAAGGCGGGCAGCGGAAGGCAAATGACGTTTCCTGGGCGAGTTTGCTTGTCCTTGCAGTGTGACGACACGGTGCGCGACCTCATTTTACATTCGCTCTTTCTGTCTGCAAAGTCTCATCCATGGCTGTTTTCCCGTCAGGCAGTTTGAAGTCATTAGGAAGACGATAACACGGGCTCACTACTCGTCACCATGCTTATAACCAAACACTGAATCCTTGGCTATCCTGTGGTCTGTGGCGTTCCAGTGTACGGTCATTTGAAACGGAGGTGAGCGACTCTCAAAGAACGACGATCTCCTACGGCCCCGCGCTTGATCATCCACGTGGCTTCCTTGTCAGAAGCGATCTCTTCTGTGGGCAACAAAGGTACAAGAGCCTTTTCGCTCGCAACCTTCGCACCATGATGGAAGTTTTAGAGGTGTTCGATGTTTTAGATGTGACGGCAGCGGTGGCCTAGTGATTTGAGCATCCGCCTCACATGCAGGAGGTGCGGGGTTCGATCCCCAGTGCCGCCGGGTACTCACTGGCGATACAGTAGGTACCAGCTATCCCCTGCTTGGTGCTAGGCTTATTCGGTGTGAAATGCTTGGGAAATTTGGCTTTGATCTCAACTTGAGTAAACGAGAATACCTTGTGCCGTGGCACTCTTCGGCCGCAGACGCCTTTGCGCCATAAAAATTCATATCATCATGGTTTAGATGTGTACGAAATAAATTTTTACAAATTCTGCAGCCTTATGCTCAGTGTGGAGCTGACGTTCGTACGCGAAATTGGCGTTTGTAATTTTTGTTGCTTGGGGAGGCAACCCGTTGTAGCATTTCATTACCTGTGGTGTCAAGCATGGCCGCCTGAGCCTTAAAGCTTACTTGTGTCATTTGTGCACGCGTCACCAGACAATATAATCCACTTGATGTCTTGCGTTTACGCCATTGGTGGACTGCTTATATTATTTTTGTCCTTTTATTGGTGATCTGAGATGTAATTTTAGGTTGCTACTACTTGCACGGAATCTGTTTCTGAAGGGATTGTGTTATTATGTTTATTAATTTTATTAGTCGAGCAGCACTATTCCAATAGGTAAACCCCGAGCAAGATCTTGCGATATTTGGGGTTTTGTTCCAAATGAAATAAATGAATAAAAATAAATCAGGTTAATATCCGGGACTGGGATTCAAAGCCGCAGCAGATCAAGCAGAAAAGCTTCGCAGGCCACTGTACTAGAACACTAGGGTGTCACCGAATTTTTTTTTTTCGCAGCCGAGTACGCCTCATATTAAACTGCAACACATTCGCGTGCTGTGCATTGCACATCTTCTTTATGGACTAGTACTACTATCAAACTGATCATCGCGCTTGGAGCAATGTGGCGGTTGTGGCTGAGATGTGCGTGCATGCGTTGCCGTTGACAACGTGCTTTAGAAACGCAGCACAAAACCATAGGCTGCCGGCGTACATTGCGTAAAGTGGCATTGCCGATGAAAGAGTTGAAGACATGAATAACTGGCTCCCTGCTGTCAGTGGATACCTCAATCGCGCTTTCGGGTATGGGGAGGTGGTTTCTCCCCGAAAAAAAAAAAACTGTTTTTTTGCACAATATTTTGTGTTTAGCAATGCTAAACCGCCAGCACGAAGTAGTATTTAAAAAAAAGCACTGAGTAGTATTCAACGGCTTTCTGTCAAGTACCAGTTAACGCAAGCGGGAAGTCTTTTATGACGCTTTTCTCATAAAAATAAAAATCGAGTTGTCTTTACTTGGTCTCTGCCAGAGAAAAAGTGAAAGAAGGCTTTTAACTTGCGCTTGCTGTTTGCTACATAAAGCATGCGTTTTTTTTTTCTTTCTTGAGAAAAACATGTCAGTTCGAAATTGATGGTCATTGCCGATGCTTCAGCAGTAGCAATTGCGCTATGGCTATTTGCTGCTTTCTATGGAATCTGGGCTTCGACGAACTCCCTCCCTCAACCAAAATATTGTTTTCAGGACGTGGCTGATGCTTTGCGCGTCTGTTGTTAGGAAAACCTTTGCCATTATTGGTATGCTTGACAGGCAACGTATGGGGTGGTGGCACGTGCTGAGTGCTAGGAGAGCGCTGTTTTTATCAAATTCTCTAAGAATACGTTCACAGCGAATTTCTATTGAGAGGGGTTGACGTGCTGCCTTCCTTATAGAGTGTATTTCGCAAGTTTCGAACAGAAAGTGTAGCGCCGCCCAGGACACTGCTGCCGTAGTGATGCAAAACTATCGATAGTACTATCGATACTATCGATAGTTGAGTCACTATCGAACTATCGATGGTAAAAAAGACTATCGATAGTACTAGCGATAGTAGTATCGATAGTAGTATACCGATAGTAGTACCGATAGTACCATCGATAGTACTATCGGTAGTTCTATTGATAGTACTATCGATAGCCGTATCGATACTACTTGGGACATTAAGACACTTGAGACCATCAAACCAATCAGGTATCGCAAATGTTTTGGTTATATCGCTGGCCAACAAATGCATAATATCAATATTGTTGCTATCAATAATCTGACAGTTTAACTGTCAATAGTCTTGCTATCGATAGCGGTTCTATCGCTAGTAGTACTATCGATAGCAACACTGCCGATAGTATTATCGATAATCTACTATTGATAGTCTACTATCGATAGTAATACTATCGATAGTAGAATCGATAGTATTACTATCGATAATAGAATCGATAGTATTACTATCGATAGTAGACTATCGATAATACTATCGATAGTAGCACTATCGATAGTTTTTTTACACTATCGATAGTTTAAAAAAAACTATCGATACTATCGACAGTCAATTTTCCGATAGTTTTGCATCACTATGCTGCCGTCGAATTTGTTGTAAGAAGTGGTAGCCTACGGTTAAGGAATGAAGACTTCATATATTCAGCAGTTTTGAGGCATATAATAAACATCAATGGACAAAATGGTGCATTTCAATGTTTTAGTTGGTTGCAACCTTATTCTAGCACTCCATTTCTGAGAAGGCGGAGTTTCTTCATGATGCGCTCAAATTGCTTTCTGTCCTTTGCGATGCACAGAAGAAGGCGCTCTTTCATGGCGTTCATAGAAGATAAAAGCATCTGTCTTCGAATATTTTCGATAGATATTCTTACACATTATTTCATATCCTTGAAGCTGGCTGGGGCCGTCTTGAAAACTTTATCTTTAACATACCCAGAAGGAGAAGTCCAAGGGTGGCAGATTGGGCGACCTAGCTAGGAGGCCAGGCTGTGATTCCACAACGCCCAATCCATTGGCTGGGAAAAAACTCGCCGATGAACTGCCGAGCCAGTGAAGAAAAATCCCATGCTGGGAACACATTTTTTTTTCAGCACAGACAGCGGCAACTGTGAAGCAAGCTTGGAGATGACGCCCTTTAAAACACACTCTGTGTCCTTCTTTCTAGTAAGGTTGCCATCGGTGAAATAAGGACCACCAATGCGGCCGTTATAAATGCCACTCCAAACTTTGGCTGACCACCAACTTGCTGTTTATTCTCACGAAGCCAGTGAGCGTTCAGATCGCACCAAAAATGTGTGCCGTGCAAATTGACATTCAAATCCCTGCAAAGTTGGGCCTCGTCGGTCCAAAGCACATTGTTGGGAAATTCGGGATCTTCGTCGAATTGAATGAGAGGCCAGTTGCAGAAATCGAGCCGTTTTTAAAAGTCATTTGTCTTGAGTTCTTCGTGCAGGCACACAAGATATGGGAGGTAGCTGTGTCCAGAAAGTGCCGGGCTCGCTCCGTAAGAGCTTGTAATTTCCCCGACGCTTGCTTCCGTCCTGGCAGCGACGTATGCCAGCACATCGACGTCAGAATCATCGGCTGCACTAGCTGTACGCTTCCTTTCCTGAGCATGAACTGATCCTGGGATCCTAAATCGATTAAATATTGATACGAATGTGGGGCGATTGGCACACGACGGCCAGGATGTTGGACACCATGCAGTCTCCAATGCCAGCTTCGCGTTCATTTGAGCGCTCACACAAGCGAGCACAATGTTCACTTTCTCGGCAACGGAGTACTAGCGCTTCGCTGGCACGGCCATTTCCACAGTGTTCACGACTTAGAAGAACAGCTTGTTCTTGCGACTTGTTCTCGAGTTTTATCTTGACAGAAGTCGCAAGAACATAAATGCGCCACTGTAGCGATTATAAACGAACAGGAGTGGAACCTAGTGAATAAATGAACGGGCATTGACACATCTGGGACGTTCGGTAGCCACGTCAGAAGTGGTGGAGATAAAAAAAAACGAAATGGCCGGCAGTGCCCATCGAGGCTCTCAGGATGGGCGGCCGCATGTTTGACGATGACTAACCTCCTTCTTGCGCCCAGCGATGAAGAAGAAGATAACGCCGCCCGCGGTCTAAGCTGGGAGTAGAGGCTCCCTAGTAGGGGAAATCACCTGTCACCAGCCGCAGTCACTGCAACACATTAGCGGACGTTGCGCTTACACTACCGGTTTCCGGCGCACCTTCTGCGGCGAGTTTCGGTTATGCGGAAAATAACACCGGATTTTTGTGGGCTCCAGGGCTATAGAATATGAATTTTCTTTGCTTTAAAAACCGATATGGCATTTTCGTGTCGGCCACACTAAACTCGCCATTGACTAAAAGCAGCAAACTTCGCTATATAAAACGTTGATTATTAAATTCGAATTAACCACTCATTAGCACGGCTTTCACACTTACTGACGCCCGCCGCAAATAAGCTTCCTTCTGAAGAAGAGTTTTTTCTTTCTCTTTAGAATAGCCTATTTTTAAGAATTTTTGGAAGTGTTCGCTGAAACACCTGGTATAGTAAGTGCATTTGCGAGTTACTGTGTTCGAATTGGAAACTTGTTTTTCGTGCTTAGGACATATGGACTTTTTTTGCTCGCGGCTGAACTATGGCTCAACTTGTTAGCACATCGAACGGCAAGGTTAACCGTGGACATTTATTTTGTGGTTGCTTTTTTTTGCAGGACTGGCGTTTTGGGTTAAGAACTGTTGTCTCCCCCCCCTTCTCCCCCCCCCCCCCCCCCACAGCCCTCTTTTTTTGTACGAAAATTGTGTACTTGAAACTTTCACCTGAGTGTTTGTGAATGTTGGAAGCAACGGCAGCTATAGACCAAATAGCATGCACCTTAGCTAACACGCTTGATCGGTGCGCACAATAGGGTCCAACAGGCGAGACCCGTTTTCCTCAAGCATTTCACCCCAGAAAAACCGAGCACCGTGAGAGCAGTTCTCATTGAAAAACCATTGAAGACCCGGCTGGAGTGGTGATCAAATCTCGCACCTCCCCCAATATGAGGCAAAAGCTCAAAGCTCTGGGCCATTGTCATTTTTGCTTATCGTTATCGTTATTGCTTCAAGGCTTTACAGCGACATTACGGAGGAAGACGTCGCTAAACAGCAATTACGCACGAGCTACGACAGGTGAAAAGCTGAGCCTAATGCATTACTGCTAAATCTTTCATTGTTGCGTGCACGAAGCCCACTTGAAAAACGCAGAGGTGGAAGCCCCTTCGAACGCTTCAAGTGTAGCATCAAATCTCGCAAGTGAATGGGGAGTACCGGGGGCGAATGCTCCAAATGCATATCGTGGGAACAAAAGCATTACCTACCGTTTTAATTCTATCTTTTCATAGAGTACTTAATGGATCTTATTAATGGAGTCGACGGGTACCGCTTACTGCAATTAGGCGTAGCATTTCGTGTGCAGGAGACGAGCAGTGCATTAAAGAGCTGTCTCGAATGCTTGAGCGCGCTTTATGTTGCGCAAAGCTGTCGACGCATGAACATGTTTATGAAAAGGAGATGTTAGGAGCGATTTTAAGTTATTTTTTATTGAACATTTTGGTTGCATATTTATTTATACTACGTTCCCGCCAGCGCTTACCGCATTCGGTCCATCTCATGTGAATCTTATTCTTCTGTTTCGTCACGCAGCGATTCCCTGTACTCCGAAATGATCGAAGGCTGATGCCATTGTATTTAGTTTAGATTAGAAGGGAGCTTTATTTTTCCGTAACTCCACGTATTCGTTCTCTCGCTCAGAGGCCTACTTCGTATGTAGATATTGCTTTTCTCACAGACGTAACAAAGCACCGGCCCATCTTGCCCTTAGTAAGTGTAGGCGCAGACATTGGGAGTTATGTTCACTGTTGAAAAAACCAGTTTCGAAATGGCATCATAATCTTACCCTCTCCGGAAAAAAGACACGTGTAAGAGCACTGCAAAGTGGTTTTAATGAAGAGGGTCTGGATTGGGGACTCGAGTGTCATGAGCTGGAATAGCAAGAGACGAATAATGCTGCAAATGAGATCAATGTCGCAAGCCGGTCCCGTCTTGGGAAAGACTCAATGAACGCTGAAAGCGATGAGCATAACGAATCTTTGGCCATGTGCAGAGTACATCAACGCTGTATCTCCCGTTGTTGAAGCACCTAGCTTCTGTTACATTGAAGCTGATTTTAGAAAGACGGCCGCGATGAGTGAACCATATATGCGAAAGCTGCTGATTACAACTTGTTTCAAGTTGAAATGAAAATTTACAGAAAAGGGCAATAAATTGCAATGGGTGCAGTAGAATGCCCGCACATATTTGTATGCAGGGACGTGCACTGTATTCATCCTGCGCATTGACGTGCTTTACGCGCACAGACCTCCTTGCGCGTTTGTAGCAGCGGTTCCTTTTTGTACATGCCGACGCAGCTGTATGAAAATCTTGCGGATGTTTCCTGGAACGTGGCGTGAACGGCCGTATGCTCCGAAAGATTCAAATATAATTGCATGTATTACTTCTTTTTTTTGTGTATGTGGTCGCCGGTTTATATACTATCTTCCTGCATATATTTCGACCATTTCTTTTTTCTTGTCAAGCGTGTCCCGACATGAGTTTCGACTCGGGGTCTTTAAAACTACAATTTATAGTCACAGTAGGGATCAGCGATAAGTATTACGCATTTATCGAAATCTTGATTTTTGTCATGTTGAGTCGTCTCGTACTAGGACGTTAACGGGGCTAAAGTGTTATCCCGTCCGTCTCCTGCACACATTATAGCTAGGCCAACACCCATAACTAGCTTTAAAGAGCTGAGACTAGACTTCATCCAAGTAAGCTTTTAATGCTCGTAAACTTTTTCGTTTTGTTGCATTAATATTCAAGCTGCTTGGGACACTCGCTCTTTGAGAAACTTCGCATTATAATCTTGACAGTATCACACTTAATTGTTTCCTTGTCGTCTATTACTAACCTGACGCGCTTCAAAACTTTATCCCAGCATTTCTTCTGGTGCGGTGAAGCTCGTATGTACTCATCATCATCAGCAACAGCAGCCTAACGCCGTCCACTGCACTGCAAATGCCTTTTCTATGTTTCTCCAATTAAACCTGTGCTGCGCCTGCTGCGGCCACCCGTATCCCACAAACTTCTAGATCTCATCTCCCATCTGGCGTTCTGCCGTATTCTGCTACCCTTGCCTTCTCTTGGAATCCAGCCTGTCGCTCTTACCGGCCGTCGGTTATCATGCCTTCACATTATATACCCTTCCAATGCCTATTTCCTCTTGATTTCCAACAGAGCATAATTAGAGTTTGTTCGCTGACCTACTGTGCTGTCGTCTTGTTCCTTAACAGTACACCTATAATTTTATTTTTTTTTAATTTGCTGGGTTGTCCTCAGTTTAAGCTGAGCCCTTTTCGTTAGCCTCCGCGTTTCTGCCCCGTCGGTGAAATTCAGGACTCACGGTCGCGCTAATATTCGCTATGCAAATTCTCCCAGAGCATGAAGTTTGGGCTCGTTGAAGGTTGAGCACTTTGCAGTATTAAGAGCAAGGCGTACCGCCCTCATTAAAGTGCCTAGCAGCCATTACTTGTTTCCTCGGAGAAGCTCTAAGGAATGTTTAGAATATGCCGAAAGACGCTAACCCGAAAGACGCCGGTTCGATCCCGGCCATGGCAGTCGAATTTCGATGAAGGCGAAATGCTAGAGGGTGGTGGTGGTGAAAACATTTATTTAATCATAGAGAGAGGCCCGTGTGCTGTGCGATGTCAGTGCACGTTAAAGAACCCCAGGTGGTAGAATTTTCCGGAGCCCTTCACTACGGCGTGCCTCATAGCTAGCCTCAGTTGCTTTGGGAAGTTAAGCCCCAATAAACCAAACCAAGATGTAGTCAGCGATTGATGAGTAAGAATCATGAAGAGGTGTTTAATGGGCATGTATGTGTAGGCATAGGCGTAGTGCGTACCTGCACACACTGTAGGTTGCAGCTATAACGGTGAGGACCCGGGGAACCTTTATCCTAGACTGTGTGTGCCGTTGTTGCACAAACAAGGGGTCCAGCATGGAATGAACGCGTGTCTTTTGATAGCTTTATTTTTCTTTTTAACTCCTGCATTTCTTTCCTGGCAGCGCAGTATCAACACGCGTGGCCCCTTAGTTGTTTGGAATGTTGACGCGGAGAGCAAGGAACTTGTTTGTTTTGCGCCGACCGCTCGGGCTTCGAAAAGATCATTATGCAAGCGGGACGTTTCTGTCGCGTTCCTAAGCGCCGAGCTTCTACGTTTACCGAGCTCCTTGATGTTTCGCCTAGCCGGACAGGTTTGTTTTTCGCATCGTGATGCGGACACCTGCTTTAGGTGCAGGGTAAAAACAACAACAAGGAAACAAAAGCGCATGAAAAATAAATAATTCCCTTCCGCTACATTTCGTGGCGTGTAGTACGCTCCTACCACCCTCGTTATTATGCTCGATCATGCGTATTTAAATTTACCTGCTCTGCTCACTTAACATCAGAGTGAACGGATTTATTAGACGTGCTTTCTCGTATTCACTAGATTCTTTCACTGGCTCTCCTTGTTTTTTATGTCTTTGCTTGTTTTTTGTCTAATGTCCTTCTGCTTGTACCTATACGTCGACTCTATGAGTTAAATAAATAAATTAATAGGTTTGGTTTATTGTGGTCTAACGTCCCAAAGGGACTCAGGCTTTATAGCACACCGTAGTGAAGGGCTCCGGAAATTTCGACCACCTGGGGTTCTTTAACGTGCACTGACATCGCACAGTACACGGGCCTCTAGAATTTCGCCTCCATCGAACCCGCGTCTTTCGGGCCCGCAACCGAGCACCGTAACCACTCAGCCACCGCAGCGGGCTAAATAAATTAATAAATAATGCGTCGCGCACACGCGCTTACGAAATTGTCTAGAAAAAAAAAACAGTTCACGCTTACACTTTTTGCTGGTTGTACAATGTAATCTATAATGCAGCCTGGGATGGGTGTCAAGTAACCAGGAGTGCTAAAAAAATTCTAGGGAACACTTAAGCTCTGTCTTAAGGATATGGTGAGATAGCGTTAATGAGTTCATAGCCATATATGCGGTATTGGTTACTCTGACTCTTACATTCATAGCTCCCTAGGAGTGCTCACATCACTCCTTCCACAATGGCGCATCCCTTAACCGCTGCACCATTGTGATTCCACAATGGTGCAGCGGTTAAGGGATGCGCCACTGTCGTGGGATGGCAGGCGCTGCCACAAGTAGATTTTGTGTGATCCAGGTTGGGCCCTCGAGTGACCATTTATTAATTTAACCTCCACCTTCCAGGTTTCATAAGGACGCCATCTTTTATGTGTACGATCGAATGCTTTCACACACAGTCAGACAGGCGGGACATCGCTCAATGGTGCAAGTAATATTCAACAGTCTAGCAAAAGAACAGCAGTTCGCAATTGATGGCGCAATGCTGGAAGTAGTAAGAGAATTTAGGGAAGGTAGTGACAGCTGATCCGGATCATAAGAGGGAAATAACTAGAAGAATAAGAATGGGGTGGAACGCATATGGCAGCTTCTCTCAGATCATGAATAGCAGTTTAACAATATCCCTCAAGAGAAGAGTATACAACAGCTGTATCTTACCGGTACTCACCTATGGGGCAGAAACGTGGAGACTAACAAAGAGGGTTCAGCTTAAGTTACGGATAACTCATCGAGCTATGGAAAAAAAAATGATAGGTGTAACGTTAAGAGATCGGAAGCGGGCGGAGTGGGTGAGAGAACAAAGGCGCGTTAATCATATCCTAGTTGAAATCAAGAGGAAGAAGTGGGCTTGGGCAGGGCATGTAATGCGAAGGCAAGATAACCGCTGGTCCTTAAGGGTAACGGAGTGGATTCCAAGAGAAGGCAAGCGTAGCAGGGGGCGCCAGAAAGTTAGGTGGGCGGATGAGATTAAGAAATTTGCGGGAATACGGTGGCCGCAACTGGCGAAGGACAGGGTTAATTGGAGAGACATGAAAGAGGCCTTTTCTTTGCAGTGGGCGTAGTCAGGCTGATGATGATAATGATGAAAAACACGTACTGAACAATACTTTGCGTTAAAGTGGCTTCGCCGATTGGTCTGAGTCGCTGCTTATGGGCCAATCGCGACCAACCCTTGCCATCCGATGAGCGGGTGAGATTTCCTTCAAGGCTGACAGTTCTCAAGGCTACTCCAATGTGGAACGCTGACGAATATCGGTATTCTTGCGTATACTCCTTTTACCGGTGCGTAGTAAATGATCGGGCTCTTCGAGTTCTCCTTTACTGAGAACTAAAATGTTAATAAACTCAAACTCAACTCAAACTCAACTGCGAGCTTAGTATTTTGCGAAATCGTCAATGAAGTCGCATTTTGTAAGAATATTTCTCACGCAATGAATTTCGAGAAACAGAAGTGGCCGACGCCTTAGTGCTGCCATCTTTCCTGTACTTATGAAAACTGCAAAGGCAACTTGTCACTCATGTTAGATGATGCCCCACTTCTGCGGCAGCCACCGTATCAGGCAGCCAGGAGTGGATGGGCAGAGAAAGGCAGTAATAAGGGAGTAAGTACTCATTGACATACACCCGAGCACAGCCATACGGCTACAAAGGAAAGCTACACAGCTTTCTCAGAAACTTCGCAGTTAAATAAAATTTCTTCCTGGTCCGGGGTTCGAACCCAGGACCACAGCTTAACCGGAGCAGTCTCTCTACCAATTGAGCTAACCGGGACGGCAAGCTTATGGTAGGGCGAGAGCGAATTGATCAATAACTCGAAGTCGGAACTGTGTGGGTCAAATATTTAGGGGTGGTCCCGGTTTCGATCCCCGGACCAGGACGAATTTTTCTTTACGAAGTTTCTGAGAAAGCTGTATAGCTTTCCTTTGTAGCCGTTTGGCTGCGCTCGGGTGGATGTCAGTGAGTAATTACTCGCTTAATACAGATCTACTCTACCATGGGGGATTCCCCTAAATATATGACCAAAGGCAGTAATGGTTGTGCAGCAGTACCACCTCTCTCATCTTGCTGCTTTACTACAGTAACGGTAGTGGTTAGCGTAAGCGGAATTTTCTGGAAACACTTCGCCTGTTTCGCATGTGCGCATACCTGCCTCTCCTTCTCTACCCTCTCCTAGGCTTCCCTGTTTTGGAACAAATCGCCAGCAAAATGCGCAATTGGCGTTCGCGACAGATGAAAGCGAGTGATGGCGACATCTGTAAGCCTACACTTGCTACTTTGGTTGCGCGTTTCGATCCTCGTGGAAACGGATTGTGCCAGTGACGCCCATCTAGGTTTGTTTTGAACCAGTTTTTTGTGTTGGAAAGAAATGGTAGCGAACTCCCCAGAGGACGTAACTCCTTGTGAAAAAGGAGAATCGAAACCTGTGGCGAATTTCCACAGCCTCAGCCGGGACGTAAATAGCTTTTTCTTCGGAAACTCATCGCATTCACAGGGCGAACGTGGAGCCGGGCGCAAAAAGCCTTTAGAAGCCCCCCCCCCCCCCCCCCTTTTTTTTTTTTTTTTCACCGGCGGGTTTCCGGCACTTCGCGGGCTGGAGAGAAATGGCAAACAAATTATCAGAAGCCCCGGTCGGTAGGTTAGGAAGGTTAAACTTTCAACGCCGACCCTCCTGCGCTTACTAACAAGTAAGTCTCGCGGAGCGAAGGAGGCCGTGCTACGTGAAATAACGGCACCTTGTCGTCGGAAGAGTTTCCGCCGCGCTTCCTGCACTTGTAGTTGCTGATGGGAACAGCATGCTGAGAACAGAATTTTCTTTATTTGTGGAAATATAAGCTTCATTGTGTCTAAATAAATCTCAGGAATTGCGTGTGATTCGCGGTAAACGCGAACACATACATCGAGCAGGCGGGTCTGGAGTCCCCCTTGCTCATCTCAAGGTAGTGCGCGCTTGACGTGAACACTCCGTGTGAGTTGCTCCGGGCGATATACGACCCCCCTCCCCCCTCCGCCCCTCCCTTCCCGGTCACTTGTACAGTGCGCCGCACGGGCGATCCATTTTTATGTTGAAAGTGCAGTGGTCCTCCGTGCACGGTTATAATTCTGACAGTGCCTGGGCACTTGCGCGCAAGTGGTGCAAACTTGTTCTCATTTGTTATACATTTTTGTAATTATTGTCGGCTCTACCCTGTCCATTGTCGCTGTCGCTCCCCTTTGTACTTCTCTCCTTGCTATCCACTCATTTTCCCTTTATTTCCGTTGGCCGCAGCTCGGGGGCTTAAGATATTGGATCAACTGTAGCGGCTGTCAACGCCGTTTCCTTCCTTTTTGTATTTTTCTGTGCAGTAATAAACCACTATTAGCAAAGGTTTTCGCAGTAATAAAGGTGTTTACAGTATCACCTCTGGTCATCAAAGATATGGCAGTGTCTCACGCAGCCTCGTCTTATTATGCCAAAACGCATTCTTTCTTGTGGACGCAAGGAACTTCCCGCGAAACTGCTCGAAGGCTGAGAGCTGTTTGGATGGCTTGTTATACTATGAACTGGCTGTGTTATCAAGCAAACGAAGGCAGTAAACAGTAAACCTGGATCAACTTCAGCGAGTGAACACTGATTCTGCAAAAAACAGCATGACTTGCTACACCTCTTGCTACACGTAGAAAGTTTGCCCGGTTGTCATTATTTCACACCTTATACTATAGCGAAACGCCGTTCTCCCGAAATCATATCTTTCCTGCACCTCATTGTTCAGCTCGCCTGGATCATGCGCATAAGGTACGTCCGATTTTCGCTCGCACACTAAAATATCAGAAGTCACCGCTAGTTTTGTCAATTAATGAATGGAACTCATTGCCATCCAGCATTGTCGGCCATACTGAATTATCATCGTTTCAAACAGCTTTACTAACATTTTTGAACACAGAAAATGCGTCATAGAGTGCTAAATGATTTACCGTGTCCGTGACTTTTTGGCGGTCCTTTTTTTGCTTTGCCATTTCTTGTGTGCTGAACAGCTCCGGAGCCTCTTTTGTGTGCCATTGTATTTTTAGTTACTTATTTTGCCCTAATTATTACTCACTTGTTTGAACGTGTTGAATTTTGCGGTTTCAATGTGTTATACTGCACTTAACCAAATGTTACCCAAACTCTGCCTTCTGTATATTTACCATCATTTGTTATGAGTTGATTTGTTATGTGTGCTTTCTTTTAATCATTCCCCCCCTATGTAATGCCCTCTTCTGGGTCTTTAGGGTAAATAAATAAATAAATAAATAAATAAATAAATAAATAAAGTGGAGCTTGGCTGCAACGGCACGGCGTTCTTTGTTAATCTCACAGTCTCACAACTGGTAAAAGGCCGTCGGATCCTCTTCCCAGTGATCAAATTAGCGAATCTCAAGGCCCCCAAATTCTGCCTGCTTTGATTATTGGCTTCACTGAGTTCATTGCGCTGCTTTGAATGGCGGGTGTGGTTAATCGGGGGAGGAGGCAAATTGTGACAGTGGTCAATCGCTGTTGTCACCTTTCGCATCTGAATAATAATCGGTTATGCGTGACACAGGCGAAAGTAGTGAAATATCAAAAAGGTTGAAAGTTAACTACTAAAAGTTATCTAAATGTTAAAAGTAGAAAATAGTTGTCGGATTTTGTCTCGGCTCGCTGCGTGAGGAGGCTCATTTGCATATCATGCCATCTTTTCGGAGTGCGGCCGCTGCGCTGTGTGCCAGACCAGTGTCACTGAGAATGTTAGCAAACATGCTTACTTGAGCCGCTGTGCCAGCAGGGAATGTTGATTACGAGCTGCCTCGAGGGCTTCTGGATAGATTGCTTCCTTAACGGACTCAAAGAAACGGGGATATAGCGGAATATGAAGGAGGGATCCAGCGCGGGCTTTGTTTGCACGCTTCTTCCACGGTGGCTCGGAGGCCGCGGTATCGGCTGCAGTGCCCGTGGTCGCGGTTTCTACATCGACTGGCTGAGTATCAATGGGGCACAAGTGCAAAAATGCAAGTGTACTGGAACTGAGGACCCGAGAATGGTCAAAACTGGCCCGGAGTTTTTTCCTAGACATTATTGAATTAAACAAGTTTTATCACTTTTTAGGAGTTTTTGTTTTCTGCCACAAGTGCCAGCTTGGGGTGGAAACATAGTAATATGAATATTGCACGACTCTTTGTCTCCTTATCAGCAGTCACAGTGTTACCGTGCTACACTGAAAACCGATTCCATAGCATACTTGTGCAAGCACTCACCTTGAAAATCTGCTGCGGGGCGTAGTCTTGGATACACACTTTCGTTGACCGCGCTTCCAACAGCGAAGGGCGGGGACTTCTGAGCAGTAGCGTTACCGGAACACTCTCCGAAAGGCGATGGCTCCAACTGATGCGTGCTTGGAGGCGCATCTATCTCTGTGCGCCGTCGTATCGTGTGTGATGGGCCATATTGTCCTGAACGTTTCCTTCGACGGCTCGCACCTGCTATGAACGTCACCTATGAACGTCACAAGTTGCGCTGCAGCTGAGTTGAAGTTTAACAGGAAGCATTCGTGGTTGAATCATTCGTTGACAGGCACGTTCTTTGTTCGTGGACCGTTCGTCCCAAGCATCATCTTGCCCCGGAGAATATGTCTTGTGGCAGTTCTCGTTTCCTGGTCGTCGTCTTGTCCTTGACGTCTGTGACGTGGCGCGCGTCTTTCGTTTTTCGGTTAGGCGCCTCTCTTTATCACTTGCATACCATTCTGTATGACTTTTTTAGTCAGGCAAGTTAAAAGAAAAGGGGACGATACGTGGGCTGACCAGAAGTCACCATGCTAAATCCAAATGTTGAATCCTTGGCCATCTTCAGTTCCTTGGCAGTTGGATGTTCGCTGCTTTGAAGTGGGACTCTGGGGCTCTGTATGACGGCGATCTCCTACAGCTCGATGTTCGTTGTTCATCTCCACATACCTTACTTGTCAGAGATGATATTCTTCCTTGACTGGCTGTAAATCAGTGGAAGTACAACTAGGGGAAGTCTTGAAGAGGACATTGCGCGCGCGCATATTCTACACAGTCGCTGCTGTTCCCTTTTGCAGTTTGCAATAAGTTCTTCGCAGAAGCAACTGCTGGCGATGTTTTTCGCAAAGTAAAGGAAATCTCGGCTAATGACTCTCGTAGCTTACTTTACTCAATGCACAAAGGGGGAGGGGGCAGGGGAAGGGTGGCAAGGGGATGCCTGTTCTCCTGGACTAGAGCAATCAAATTTATCGCGAAGCAATACCGGTGTTCGAGCACGCGATAGTGGCAGACGCTCGCACAGTGGAATCTTTCGTCTACGCGCACCGCCGAACAGGCCGACAAATCGTCGCCGGCACGCTAGCGGCTCGGCGAGAGCGAATCTTCATTTGTAGATGATTTTTCCGTTCGCGCCGCAGCCTATTCTGAAGAGAGGCGAACTCGGTGTTACCGAACTCGTTTGAACCGCTCGAACTTGCCCACCCGCCGTTGCCGGAACGAATCGGACGCCGTCAAGGCTGGAAGGAGTGCGTTTCCTCCTTTCCACATTGTGTGAAGCGTGTGCACTGAAGGAGGAACGTGCTCGCCTCCAGCGTGCGTAACTTCACAGGAAGGGAGAGTAGATTAAAGTAAAAACAAGGATAATAAAAGCAGCCAACATGTGGACGTTCTTTTAGTAGCGGTTGCCTTTACCCTCGGCTTTCTTCTCCGAACATGTGGAGAGCGCGCGTATGAGTCAACTGCGAATTGAAAGAGTTCTCGTCGGGGGCATTCCTAAGCTCTCTTTTCTTTCTAAAGATAACCGGAAATTCGGCCTCTTAGGGGCAAAGCACGCACAACTGAAACGCCGTGTTAGAAAAAAAAGAAAAAACACGCCTAGCTGTCTGGCATTTTGTTGCTCCTGGTACTTTCACCGTCTTTTCTCGTTCTCGTCCTGCGGTGAGCGT
Source organism: Amblyomma mixtum (assembly GCF_055824585.1). Classification (NCBI taxonomy): domain Eukaryota; kingdom Metazoa; phylum Arthropoda; class Arachnida; order Ixodida; family Ixodidae; genus Amblyomma; species Amblyomma mixtum. The sequence continues at coordinate 124,314,802 of NC_143020.1, read as the reverse complement.
GCGCGAGAGTTATTTCGAAATAAAACACTACCGGTCAGCGGAACTTCTTCCTCCTTTCTTTCTTCTTCCTAACGCCCTAAAGGGACAGTATAGTGTGGAGAACGAAACCAGAGGGTAATATAAACCATCCGGGAAGCCGCCCCCACCTGGGGGCCACACCAAGCCCACCTGCCCTAAATCCCGCCAATCTATGGCAATAAAGTTGTTTCTCTCTCTCTCTGTCTATGTCGTGCACTGGTCGTCGTATGCGTTTCTCTCCTGTACCGAAGTGCATCCTGAGGGAAAAAATTCCCAAACCAAAGAGATTACTAATGCCACAGGCCTTCTTTTTCGTCTTCTTTTGGTGTAACCTCTGTGGTGTCACATGGGTGTTAGCCTAAGCTACACGCAATAGTAGAATTGCCCTGTATCTTTGTAAGTAGTTATGGATGTGACTCCGTCGCCTCAGCTTTACTGGCGTGAGGATGCTTTTAGCATATCCTAAAAGGGGGGATGCGACTGACATAAACTGCACGCGATGACAGGAGTCGTCCTCCTGACATCTTGAAGTGTACGATCTGTACCCTGTTTGACTATCTCTTCTTCCTGTTGCAGTCCTCCATGGAACTAAGCGGAGACAAAATCAGGTCCAACGGTAACTGCCTTTCTCATTGCTAGGGTTTTACGACGTCCTCTTCGTTTGAAAATTTCGCGACCACCGGTGTTAAGGGGCCGTCTTACTAGCGAGTACAACTACAGCTACCTGGGTATTTCTTCTGACATCTCCTTTACGAGCCTGTTTTGAGGAGTGAGAGTCCTGAGCAGTGTCACATCCCTGTGCCGGCACGACCCGTTGGAGCGCTTACGAACACGTCAGCGCGCTTGAGGTGCCGCGGATGGGTGGAGAGGGGGTCCTCTTCGTGCCCTCTCGATCGCTCCTCCCAGGCCTTCACTCTCTCTTCGTTGTTCGGCCACTTTCTCTTTCGCCGCGTTTTTTCTTTCTTTTTGGTGGCCTATGCAGCTCCACTCAGGTCGGAGCGACGCGTCCGTATTTTGCTGTCTACTTGTCTCTTCTTGGGCAGTGCCCTGAAAAATAAGCTAAATCAGGTAAACGTCAAGGAAAGTGGGTGGGTGAAAATGAAAAACAATGTGAGAAACTCAAACGACGAATTATTTCTCAACTTGTCACGTCCTCGTATGCCGGGCGTCGAGTTGTGCTTGTTTCCTTTTTTTTCGCAGCCCTGTGGGCACTCTTCTACCGCTTCGGCTTTCGAACTTCGTTCTTGTTTTGTCGCTTCTTTCGTTTAGGAAGCGTTGCTTGCCTAGCGCGGTCCCGGAATGGAAAGTGTGGCGCCTGTGAGGTTCGGCTTAGTGGTGCCAGCGAACTTGGGACGTGGATTGCTTCCTTTTCGTCTTGTATTATGAGAAAGGCGCCGCTGCGTGCCGGAAAGCGGCTTAGGAGGGCGCGGGCGGGGCTGCCGAGTGCATCGCCGCCGTGTGGTTGACCGATGAACCTGCCCTGGCTACTGTGAAACCTGCGGGCGTTGCCGCTGGGTTCAGCACACTTTGAAATCCACTGTGTCATGGGGCTCCGTGTAGTTAGAATCGCCACGTAGTTCGATGCACTGCACGACCACTGCATCGCGTTGCTTTTATAATGATGATGATAATAATAATAATAATAATAATAATAATAATAATAATAATAATAATAATAATAATAATAATAATAATAATAATCTTTATTGCCACAACACATTGTGATACATACAGACTCAGGCCTGTCAAAGCCAAGAGGAGGCTCGCAGGACTAGGCCCGGCAAAATCGGCGAGCGAAAAGTAAAGGCAATAAAGTGTCAGGGTAAGTGCACAAACACTGAAATACAAATACTAAGGAAGATACATTGTATAAAAGAGAAAAAAAAATCACATTCGAATTTACAAGTCTCTTGCATCAATTTAGAATCAAAACTTCACAGATTTGAGCATTTGTTTTACGGTGGCTTTAGAAGCAGCGGACAACACCTGATCAGGAAGCGTATTGAAAATTGTAGGGACATATACCGTATTTCTGGTGTACAAGACGCATCCTTGTATAATCCACACTGCACGCTCCTTCAGCCTTCTCAGTGTTCTGGAATCACTTTCTGACGGGTGGCATTCTTTTTTTGCCGCAGATTAGTTAGCTATGTTGATCAACTCGCTCGTTTTCGACGTGCGCGAGTGGCATCTCCGTTTCGTTGTTTCTGTGATGCACGCTGCTTCTTTTATGCGTAGCATATTGCAATCACTCAGTTCAGCCCTTGGGCGCGGCCGGGCAGCCACCAAACCACATGACGTCATGTCACGTGGTGACGTGACGTCACCAAACAACTAAAAAAACAAAAGAAAAAAGAAAACAAAAGGAAAAAAAGACAAAAAAAGGACGGCTGAGCATGGTGGCGGTTGCCACCGCCCCGTTTCAAAGGGGGGCGCTCCTATCCACCCATCCATCCATCCATACGTCACGCAGGAAAAGCTGCTGAGAAAATCGAGTGCCGCCAAGCAATACCTCGCGCAAAAAGACCGCACAATATGCAACGCATTTTTGGCTTAACCAAGCTAAGCCTTTGCATATTTTTTTCTTCTCAGAGATAAAATTGCTTCCCGTTTTATAACGCTTATGAAATGTCGCCGCAGCCCAGAGGTTTAAAACCTTCAGCACGGAGTTTTCGAATAAAAATCGGATTACGGTTACTGGCGTCGGCAGGTTTTCCCCAATGTTCCCACGTTCGAGCATAATTTTCTGTGCACTGTGTTCATCGGTTATTCGCTAGGAGCAGCCCGTAGCGTATTTGCTTCCCGGCGTCACGTGCACGTCGTAGTGTTTATGTAAACAGACACGTTGGTGTACGTCCTTCCAGACGCTTCCCTGCTTTCGTCGCCGAGCGAAACTCGATCCCTTTTGAAGAATGGCCTCTATTCAACACTGAGAAACAACGTCGCAGTTGGACTTCGCGGTTTCATCTTCGGCTCAGCGGTGTCGAATTTTGCGTGCTTACTCCCTTCCACCTCCGACGTTCGCTCTTCTCGCTTTGCACTTTCTCCTGAAGGCAGCTATTTTAAAGCGAAAGCTTTACTGCTTGCACTTTCAAGCCTCTGCGTGCGACGGCGGTGCACATGAAATGACCTTTCGCATGACCTCTGTGTGACGTCACGCCGAAGAGCTGGGCGACCATCTCGCGCCCTCTGCGAGTAGTGGCGGTGCCACCACCGGCGGCCTTAGATTAGATTAGATTACATTAGAATACATTAGATTGGATTAGATTAGACTAAATTAGATTAGATTGGATTGGATTGGATTGGATTGGATTGGATTAGATTGCATTAGATTAGATTGGATTACATTGGATTTGATTGTATAACCGATGCATCACCACAAGTCTAACCACAAGCACCACCACCAGCTACACTACCAGCTGAACCATGGCGTAGGTACGGATTTTGCTTTCGCAATTACCGGGCTTAACGAAGCTAAAAGCCACAGCGAATTTTTTTGTTTTTACTTTTTCAGTGTTTAACAACGCGAGTTCTCACAAGACCGCCTATCTGTAAATTGAGAAGATGAGCTTTAAGCAGGATTCAAGGTAAAGCGCAAAAAAAAGAAACAAAACAAAAACTTGAAGATAGGCTGAAGCAGTGTAAAAGTTATTACAACGTGTGGAGGGGGGGGGGGGGGGGGGGGGGCTCGGTAGAATTCTCTCCAAGCGTATTAGTTAAAATCAGATCGACTTTTTATCTGATGCCCTTCTTTTTGTACGCTAAATCTTTTTGTGACGTTTGATTTCGCCTCTTGAGTGTCATCTCAAAATAAGCTCGCCTCTATAGCGTCATCTAAATAATAACGCAAAAGCATTATAAGACTCATCGGCAGCGAAACCTGGCTTTGTCGTCGTTGACGGCAAAAGTGGTTACTAAAAATAACAGATGACGTCACCGTGGTATTAAAGAAAAGAAACATGTTCGGAAGGTGTGGGGAATTCAACCAACGACCTTCAGATTGCGAGGCGAGCGCGCAAGCCGTAGTTCACAAAACTGTTTTTTTCTTTCATGTTTTTTGTTTACATGGTTTTGTACAGAAGGGATATATATATATATATATATATATTGAAAGGGGGTTCGCGTACTAGTGACCTCAGCTATACAGTTCACCAAACAGCTGAGCGGACGGCAGCAAAATCACAGTCAGTCTACACAGCCAGAGAGCTGGAGCCGCGCGCGCCGGCACACTTCGTCGTCAACTTCTTCGTCTGCCATCGAGGCAACCTGAGGCGCATTCATAATAGTTCAGGCGCGTTAATTGTAATTCACTACAATTCCGTGTCCATTGTGGAGGACGGCTCACGGCCATACAACAGGTAGAAAGGGGAAAATCCGGTGGTTGACTGGGTGGCGGTATTGTATGCGTACGTCACAAAAGGCAGCACAGAGTCCCAGTTAGACTGATCTGACGAGACGTACATGGTGAGCATATCGCCGAGAGTGCGATTAAAGCGCTCAGTCAGCCCGTTAGTTTGAGGGTGGTAGGCAGTGGTGGTCCGATGAATGATGCGACACTCTCTGAGGAGGGCTTCCACCACGTCCGAAAGAAAGACACGGCCTCGATCACTGAGCAACTCGCGCGGCGCACCATGGCGGAGAACAAAATTGTGCAGCAGGAAGTGGGCAACGTCACGAGCAGTGGCAGCGGGTAGTGCGGCGGTCTCTGCATATCGGGTTAGGTGGTCGACGCCAACAATTATCCAGCGGTTCCCAGATAACGTGTAGGGCAGCGGGCCGTAGAGGTCGACGCCAACACGATCGAATGGGCGAGCCGGGCATGGCAATGGCTGCAAGGGGCCGCTCGTACGTGGCGCGGGAGACTTGCGTCGCTGACAGGCGATGCAGGAGCGGACGTATTGGCGAATGTACCCGTACATGCCCCGCCAATAATAACGCTGAGATATTCTTTGAAACGTCTTCAACACACCGGCGTGGGCACATTGTGGGTCAGCGTGAAACGAGGCACAGATCTCAGAACGTAAATGGCGAGGTATCGCGAGGAGCCACCGTCGACCATCTTGCGTGTAGTTACGGCGGTAGAGCAGGCCATCACGGAACGCAAAATGTGGTGCCTGGCGGCGTAGAGTGCGCGAAGGCACAGCAGTGTGAGCGTTGGTCACGACGTCGATGATCGACGCAAGCCACGGGTCTTTGCGCTGTTCGGCAAGCATATCAGAGGCGGTAAGAGGCGAGAGGACGGGTTCAGGCACGGATGAGCATGCAGCGGCGGTGGGCAGAGGAGATCGAGATAGAGCGTCGGCGTCCATGTGCCTACGGCCAGAGCGATATACAACGCGGATGTCGAACTCCTGAAGGCGGAGAGCCCACCTGGCGAGGCGGCCGGCCGGGTCTTTAAGAGACGACAACCAGCAAAGCGCGTGATGGTCCGTGACGACATCAAACTGGCGGCCGTACAGATAGGGTCGAAATTTCATGAGTGCCCAGACGATCGCTAAACATTCCTTCTCCGTAACGGAATAGTTGCATTCAGCCTTGCTGAGCACCCGACTCGCATACGCCACGACGTATTCCTCATAACCATCTTTCCGCTGAGTCAGGACAGCTCCGAGGCCGACGCCACTTGCATCAGTATGTACCTCGGTAGGGGCTCTCGGATCGTAGTGGCGAAGTATGGGCGGCGAGGTAAGAAGACGGCGCAGTGTGGTGAACGCGTCTTCGCATTCGGGGGACCAAGCGGACAGGTGGTTGTCTGTTCCAAGCAGTTTCGTGAGTGGCGCAATGATCGACGCAAAATTGCGGACGAAGCGCCGAAAATAGGAGCACAGACCGATAAAGCTCCGAAGCTGCTTCATTGTTGTCGGCTTGGGAAACTCCGCAACAGCGCGAAGTTTGGCCGGGTCGGGGAGAACGCCTTCCTTAGATACAATGTGACCCAAGATGGTTAGCTGCCGGGCGCCGAAGTTTCACTTCTTCAGATTAAGCTGTAGGCCGGCGTCGGTGAGGCAAGTCAGAACCTGCTGCAGGCGCGTGAGGTGAGTGGAAAAATCTACCGAAAAGACAACGATATCGTCCAAGTAACAGAGGCACGTATGCCACTTCAGCTTCCGTAAGACGTTATCCATCATTCTTTCGAATGTAGCTGGCGCGTTGCACAGGCCGAATGGCATAACGGTGAACTCGTAAAGGCCGTCGGGGGTAACGAATGCGGTCTTCTCACGGTCAGCGGCAGCCATCGGGACCTGCCAGTAGCCCGAACGCAAGTCAAGAGAGGAGAAGTATTCGGCGCCTTGGAGACAGTCAAGAGCGTCATCGATGCGGGGAAGCGGATAATTGTCTTTGTGGGTAATTTTGTTCAGTCGCCGGTAATCGACACAAAATCTGATAGAACCGTCTTTCTTCTTGACCAGCACCACCGGAGAAGACCAAGGGCTGTGAGAGGGACGGATGACGCCACGGTGCAGCATGTCTTCAACGTGCTCACTTATCACTTGACGCTCAGCCGCAGACACGCGATAGGGGCGCTGCCGAAAAGGCGGGTGGGAGCCGGTCTCAATGCGATGAGCCACGGTTGATGTACGGCCTAAAGGCTGATGGGCTGCATCGAAAGCGAAGCGGAAAGTGTGGAGAAGGGCTGAAAGCTGCTGACGGTAGGTGGACGGAAGAGTATCGTCGATGGCGGCGCGGAAAAGTTCGTCAGACTCAGGTTCAGTAGCGAGCTCGGAATGCATGGCGTTTAGAGAGGGACCGCTGGCTGCCTCGTGGACATTAAGGGCAGAGAGAAGGCAGACAGGTTGAATGCAGCCAGGGGACTCACCAGGTAGCAGGGTAAGGGCACACGAGGATGGATTGTAGAGCAGCATCTTCGTGACACCCCGCCAAACATCGAGGACAGCAGAAGGTAGCGGCAGGTTCTTCCGGCGTACAAAGGAAGCAGACGGCGTAAATAAAACGGTGTCATCCGACGCGGCACGGCACGACAGGGAAACAAGGGCAGATGCTCCCGGCGCTACTTCAACATCTTCAGCGATAGTGACCTTGAGTGGCAAGGGGGCAGAGGTTTCAGTAGTAAGCTCGTCAAACAAAGGGGAAAATTCAACTTCAGCGCGGGCGCAATCAATGACGGCGTTGTTGTGTGACAGAAAGTCCCACCCGAGAATTATGTCATGTGAGCATGAGGACAGCACCAACAATTCGACTGAATACAATATATCGTCAATGATGACTCGCGCTGTGCACGAGGCGAGAGGGGCAATGCACTGTTCACTAGCGGTGCGGAGCGAGAGACCCGTAAATGGCGTCGTCACTTTGCGCAAGCGGCGGCAGAGTTTTTCGTGAATCACTGATACTGAGGCACCCGTGTCGATAAGCGCATGTACCGGCAGTCCGTCGACGATGACCTGAAGAACGTTGCGTGGGGAAAACGGAGGCCTTGAGCTTTTCGAACAGCGCGCAGTTCTTGCCTCCGGAACTGCGGATCTTAGTTTCCCTCTTCAGCGGAGGGAGGGCGACGGCGCATTGGTGACAGTGAGCGACGGCGCGGTGATGGAGAACGTCGGGTCTCGTAAGCACGACGGTCGGGGGCGTACGCGTCTAGCGGCGAGGATGGAGAAGCCGAATAAAACATCTGGGATGGATGCACAGGGGTTGAGATGGTTGGCGATGCCACCATGCGACGGCGACAGTGGCGGGCGACATGTCCCGCGTACCCACAGGAGTAACAGATGGGTCGGTTATCCGATGTGCGCCAAGGGTTGTAAAGCCGCTGCGGAGACGGCGAAGAAACCGGGGCTGGTCGTAGAGACGGGGCGGGCGCAGGACGGGCTGACGAGGTGGAACAGTCAGGGGCACGGAGCGCGCCGCTGCTTCTGCGTAGGTCATCCGGGCGGGTATAGGAGATGGTTGGGGATACTGAGCCTCGGCGTAGGTTAAGGGAGCAACCGAAGGGACTGGATGTGCAGTAGGAATAGCCTCGGCAACTTCATGGCGGATGACCTCCTGCAATGGCGCCACCAGAGGAGTCGCAGCGTCGTGACTGGAGGGCATCAACGAGAGCTGACGCGCGACTTCCTCCCGAACAAACTGCTTTATCTGCGGTGACAGTTGCGCCGGGTCGGTGTCAGATGTGAGGGAAGCAAGCGATTCCTGCTGTGAGAGCGGAGAACGGGTGAGGATGCGTCGCTTCCGAAGTTCGTCAAAGTTCTGGCAATGAGTAATGACGTCGGCGACTGTGGTGGGATTGCGTGCCAGAAGCATCTGGAACGCATCGTCGTCGATTCCTTTCAAAATGTTCTCAATCTTGGCGCGCTCAGACATAGAGGCATCAACTCGTGTGCACAGGTTCACAACGTCCTCTATGTAGCTGGTGAAATTTTCACCAGGCAGCTGCGCCCGACTTCGCAGGCGTTGTTCCGCGCGCAGCTTGCGCACCGCAGGCCTGCCAAATACATCAGAAAAATTGGACTTGAAAGCTGACCACGTGGGGATGTCGGATTCGTGGTTTCTGAACCATAGGTTCGCAACGTCCGAAAGGTAGAAGATGACGTTGTTGAGTTTGAGTGCATCGTCCCACTTGTTATGGGTGCTCACCCGTTCGTACGATGCCAGCCAATCCTCGACGTCATCGTCGCCGGTGCCGCTGAAAAAAGCGGGATCACGCTGCCGCAGCGCTCCAGCGCACAGAACGGTCGGGGTGGGTGGTGCAGGACTGGGCACGGAGTCCTTAGGCATTGTGAGCGGCGGGAGAAGACGGCTGCGAAGGTCCAGGGCGTCAGACGACCGCAACCTCCACCAAATGAAAGGGGGTTCGCGTACTAGTGACCTCAGCTATACAGTTCACCAAACAGCTGAGCGGACGGCAGCAAAATCACAGTCAGTCTACACAGCCAGAGAGCTGGAGCCGCGCGCGCCGGCACACTTCGTCGTCAACTTCTTCGTCTGCCATCGAGGCAACCTGAGGCGCATTCATAATAGTTCAGGCGCGTTAATTGTAATTCACTACAATATATATATATATATAGGAAGGGGTGTGAGGGGCTCGTTATAAATACGAAAGAAGCCAACAATCACAGAAACCAAGGGGCACAGGGGATTTTTAATTTATTCATTTATTTTGTGGTGTTGATCAATTTAGAATATTACTGAATATGTTATCGCTTAAAGCTAATTGATTAGAAAAGCAGAAGAAAAAAAAACAACCACTGCCGCCGGTGGGATCCGAACCCACGACCTCCGAATAACGCGTCCGGTGCTCTACCTCTGAGCTACGGCGACGGCTGTCAAATCTTCTGCTTTCGGGGGTATTTATGTTTATAAGTAACCGAAAGCAGAAGATTTGACAGCCGTCGCCGTAGCTCAGAGGTAGAGCACCGGACGCGTAATTCGGAGGTCGTGGGTTCGGATCCCACCGGCGGCAGTGGTTGTTTTTTCTTCTGCTTTTCTAATCAATTAGCTTTAAGCGATAACATATTCAGTAATATTCTAAATTGATCAACACCACAAAATAAATGAATAAAATAAAAAATCCCCTGTGCCCCTTGGTTTCTGTGGCTGTTGGCTTCTTTCATATTTATAACGAGCCCCTCACACCCCTTCTCTTGTTTGCTTAATTGCTTAGCGAGGGCCTCGATTCTGGCAGCCTTGACGCCATAGGAAGCATAAGAGGGTTCTCACGCAGCTTCCACCCTCTCCGTTCGATGACGTTCTACGTCACACCTGCGGTAACTCAGGACGTTCTACGTCCGCCGCTTATGAACGTGGGTGGCGCTGTTGAACACTCTCAAGGTTAGGTTACTTATAAACATAAATACCCCCGAAAGCAGAAGATTCGACAGCCGTCGCCGTAGCTCAGAGGTAGAGCACCGGACGCGCAATTCGGAGGTCGTGGGTTCGGATCCCACCGGCGGCAGTGGTTGTTTTTTCTTCTGCTTTTCTAATCAATTAGCTTTAAGCGATAACATATTCAGTAATATTCTAAATTGATCAACACCACAAAATAAATGAATAAATTAAAAATCCCCTGTGCCCCTTGGTTTCTGTGGCTGTTGGCTTCTTTCATATTTATAACGAGCCCCTCACACCCCTTCCCTTGTTTGCTTAATTGCTTAGCGAGGGCCTCGATTCTGGCAGCCTTGACGCCATAGGAAGCATAAGAGGGTTCTCACGCAGCTTCCACCCTCTCCGTTCGATGACGTTCTACGTCACACCTGCGGTAACTCAGGACGTTCTACGTCCGCCGCTTATGAACGTGGGTGGCGCTGTTGAACACTCTCAAGGTTAGGTTACTTATAAACATAAATACCCCCGAAAGCAGAAGATTTGACCGCCGTCGCCGTAGCTCAGAGGTAGAGCACCGGACGCGTAATTCGGAGGTCGTGGGTTCGGATCCCACCGGCGGCAGTGGTTGTTTTTTCTTCTGCTTTTCTAATCAATTAGCTTTAAGCGATAACATATTCAGTAATATTCTAAATTGATCAACACCACAAAATAAATGAATAAATTAAAAATCCCCTGTGCCCCTTGGTTTCTGTGGCTGTTGGCTTCTTTCATATTTATAACGAGCCCCTCACACCCCTTCCCTTGTTTGCTTAATTGCTTAGCGAGGGCCTCGATTCTGGCAGCCTTGACGCCATAGGAAGCATAAGAGGGTTCTCACGCAGCTTCCACCCTCTCCGTTCGATGACGTTCTACGTCACACCTGCGGTAACTCAGGACATTCTACGTCCGCCGCTTATGAACGTGGGTGGCGCTGTTGAACACACTCAAGGTTAGGTTACTTATAAACATAAATACCCCCGAAAGCAGAAGATTTGACAGCCGTCGCCGGAGCTCAGAGGTAGAGCACCGGACGCGTAATTCGGAGGTCGTGGGTTCGGATCCCACCGGCGGCAGTGGTTGTTTTTTCTTCTGATTTTCTAATCAATTAGCTTTAAGCGATAACATATTCAGTAATATTCTAAATTGATCAACACCACAAAATAAATGAATAAATTAAAAATCCCCTGTGCCCCTTGGTTTCTGTGGCTGTTGGCTTCTTTCATATATATACATATATATATATATATATATATATATATATATATATATATATATATATATATATATATATATATATATGTATATATATATATATACATATGTGTGTCTGAATACACACACACAAAAATCTATTTACAGAGAACCTAGGTAGACGCTACGTGGCAAAAACATGATAGTAAACATATTAGAACTAAAAGGCCGGTAGTCCACAAAACTTTTCTTCTTTATTTTCTGTTCACAGCCCAAAAAGTTTCACCAGCGGAAGAGCAAGATAACTACCAATACCATAATATTCAATGTGGCAGCCACAATTTAGGCTGCGCTATGATTGAACCTGCCAGTCACGCCACGTGGTATAAGATTTGTACCTGCCGATAATGAAGGCGGTGTGCCATGCTTTGCCTTCACAGTACATGGAAATCGAGGATGTCTGTAAGACACTGTGATCTGGACGCTCGGCCAGCGAAGGAGTATTTAACTGGCAGCGTGACTTATCAAAAAGAACGCTACAATGCTCAGAGCCAGCAGCCTGAATCGATGCCTGTTTTGAGTGATCTAGCAAACTTAAAACGCCTTCGAATTATGGGCGACAAAGCCAAGTTGCTTCTCGGCGAAGAAAAATTGAGCCTAGTTTGTGAATTTTCTTACGACTGTATGCTAATGAGTAGGTGCGTCGTTAGAAAGAAAGAACAGATAATAAAAGGCAATGAAAATCAGAAAAATTATTTCGCATTCGAAGCATGTAAGTAGTCCTAAGTGCCCTTCGCATATTTTTGCGTTCGTGTTTGCTGCTTTTTTACTTGATTGCTGCGGTCCTTGTCCCCTTGTGGATGGTTACATCCGTCAAAATAAGAGAGTTATTTCGAAATTTCTGCGTAATTTATGCTGCACGATTCAATTTCATGCTTATTTAATTTATTCAGCTCTTATAGCCTCCTGTATCTTGACGCGCTTGGTAAACCACATATCGAGCATGGTTGCTGAAAAAGAACCGATGGTGATAATAGTTATCCATAACGAATTATCGACAGGAGTTTTGAAGCTTCTCAGAATGGAAGGAAAAAATGTGAATAAATGCTGTAATTGAAGTGGCAACGGCTCCACAGCCACCGTAGTCCATTATAAAGTGAGCAATAAAATTCCAGTAATGAATGAAGAGTGTCAGCCAGGGAGACAGAATTTCAACAATTCGAGCCGTTACCACTTCAATTACTACATTTATCCACATTTTTTCCTTCCATTCTGAGAAGCTTCAAAACTCCTGTCGATAATTCATCGCCTGATTACAAGAGGAACTGAGAGGCTTGGATTGGGAGCAGTTAAGGATAAGAGTGAATGGAGAATGCCTTAGTGGTCTGCGATTCGTTGATCACATTTCCTTGCTAAGTCACTGAGCAGATGAAGTGCAAAACTTGATCAATGAGTTAGTCAGAGCCGTGCTGTTGGTCTAAAAATGAATACGCATAAAAGCAAAGTAATGTTCAACAATCTCGGAAGGGAAAAACTGTTTACAATTGGCAGCGAGATTCAGCAAGTGCTAAGGGAATACGTCTACCTAGGGTAGATGGTGACAGCAGATCAGGATCACGAGAGTAAAATAAATAGAAGAATAAAGATGGGGTGGAGAGCATTTGGTAGGTTCTCTCATGCCATAAATAGCAGTCTACCAAAATCCCTAAAAGAAAAAATGTGTACAACAGCTATATCTTACCGGTACTCACCTATGGGGCAGAAACGTGGAGGATAACGAAAATGTTCAACTGAAATTCAGGACAACGCAGCTAGCTATGGGAAGGAAAATGATAGACGTAACGTTAAGGCACATGAAGAGGGTAGAGTGGCTGAGGGAACAAACGCGGGTGAATGACACCCTAGTAGAAATCAAGAGGACGAAATGGGCTTGGTCAGGGCACGTAATGTGAAGCCAAGATAACCGCTGGTCCTTAAGGGTAACGGAGTGGATTCCAAGAGAAGGCAAGCGTATAGCAGGGGGCGGCAGAAAGTTAGGTGGACGAATGAGATTAAGGAGTTTGAGGGGGTAAGGGAAGTGGCTTTTTTCCCTCGACCCTCACCATGTGTAAATGGGAAATAAATAGAAAGTGAAATTAAAACGTGGCCGCAGCTGGCACAGGACAAGGTTAACTGGATATGTAAGGGCGCGGCCTTTCTCCTGCCATGGACGTAGTCAGGCTGATGGTGATGAATTATCTAGCACCGAACCCCAGTACATTTGTCTCTCTTCCACTGTGGCTGTAAGCTGGTGTAAAACAGCTGTTTCGCAGATATTCTTACACGCAGCGAACACACTTTGCGTTACGCTTTCTGGCCTCTTAGCTCATTAAACAGAGAAGTGAAGTGGAATGAGGGGCTCGTTATGACATATATATGAAGGAAGCCTACACTCACCAACACCAAGAACCAGGGAATGTTCCTATATTTTCTGTTGTGTTGATAAACGGAAAATAATAGTCTATTCATTTTATAGCCAAAAGGTAATAAAAAAAAAGAGCATAGGCGCAATTGCACAAATATTCGCCTGACCTCTCCCTATATTTCACAACTAGCATTTCAACACCCTTTTTTTTCCTAAAGACGAACTCAAAAGAGCCGACAATAGAAGAAGGCATGTTTTAGAGTACTTACGGCAAAACCTAAGCCTGCAATTCCGTTGATGAAGCGGCCAAGAACCTCAGCAGGCGTAATGTTATATAGGCAGGTAGCTAGGGGAAAGGTTTTGTTATAGAAAGCCGTTTAGAACTTTTTTATTTACTGTGGGAGCGAATCTCGATCGTGCTAGAACGTAAAGTACTTGGTCTAAATCGTAAGTAGTTTATTACTCTATAACACAATGTTATTCCTAATAGATATGCCCAAATCTGTCTGTATTTCTGCAAGTTAAGCACAAAAAACGACAAGATGCAGCGACTACCAATCTTCTGTACCGCATTTTGAATGGATTGGCGTATTAATCATACCAGTTCGTAAAAACAGGCGGGTGCTTGTTTTCTGATTAATGTAAACAAAGGGGACAAAGACTTATTACTATGTGGCGTCATTAGGAGCAGGACATTCGCTGCCCGTTTTGCTCGATTAATTGCAATTCAACCTCGGTTATTATTTTATTATTTTTTACTTCAAACAATCGCACTGATTTTCCTTTTATCACGGACCTGAATTCGTGCTTCTTCCACGAGTTCTCAGAACTATGCTGACACTGGGTTTCATTAAGCGACAGGCCAGAAAGCTGTGCTAGTTGGTACACATTCATAATTCATTAAGCGAGCTGGCTGAATTGAGAAGCTTCCCATTGGCTGGCTGTTTGCGTATGATGATCGACTCTATTTTGTTTTTGGCGTACCTTACTTTAGATGCGATCCCATAGGATAATAATATCCGTCTTGTATACTGGGCGGGCTTTTAAACCCTACGGGCGGAACTTCCGTGCCAGCGAATTTTTATGCATAATTGAGTGCGCCCGATGTGTCGAGAGCCTTTGACGGAATAATCCACGATAAAGCAGGGGTTCATTGTTTACATTTTATTCGTAATGTTTCTGAACGCACCACTGCAGATTGAGAATTTGAGGAGCTGTTTGATTTACGTTTCAGCATTTTGGAGCTGTCTTGTTTACGCTTTGTCGGTTTAGGGAAATGAGGAGCTGGATGAAGCTAAAACAAAAATTATTCCGTAGAATGTTACAAAGAACACCTTCCCCTCCACCCCATCTTGTCGCTTGCAGAAAACGCAGTTGCAAATCATGAGCAAATTCGGAGGTTGCAAAAAGGCAGTGTTTTAAACAGCACCGACATGTTGGCGTTGGCTCAGTGGTTATGGCGTTCCGCTGCTGACCCGAAAGACGCGAGTTCGATCCCGGCTGCGGCCGTCGAGCTTCGATGGAGGCGAAATTCTGGAGGCCCGCGTGCTGTGGGATGTCAGTGTATGTTAAAGGACCCCAGGTGGTCGAAATTTCCGGAGCCCTGCTCTATGGAGTCGCTCATAGCCTGAGTCACTTTGGGACGTCCATCGTCATCATCATCATTAGCCTGACTGCGCCCACTGCAGGGCAAAAGCCTGTGCCACGTCTTTCCAATTAACACCGTCTTTTGCTAGTAATACACAGTGGATATTTCCAGAACTGCTTTGTTGAGACCGAAAAACAAGAGAGGATTTTTTCGCAAAATGAGAAAGAAGCTGATCTCGAAAAATACAGTAACATGATGGCATTTATTTTTAATGCTGACGTCATCCTATAAGATCCCTGGCGTCAGCAAGGAGGATTGCCTTACATAGTAGCAGATTTAATGAGAGATTCTTTGCTCCTTTAAATTGGCGCGAGTACGCCGATACACTACACATAAAAAAGAGAAAGAAACAGACACCTTCCTTTGTTATTATGTTTTTCCTGGCGACGGCTGCAGCCGCTTCGTCGCACCGAAATCGACCCGATTGCGAGAGGCCGTCCGGATAAAGAGCTGAGGGAACGCGTCTCCTCAAGCAAGTTATATGAAATCTGTGCCCTCGCTATCGCGGCTTCGATCGTATATACATTTGTATATATATAGTGAGTTCGTGTGGCGACGCGATCCTTCTTTCTCCTTTGCCCTTTTCCTTCACCGCATCCTGGATTTCTCGCGAAATTAATGACGGCGCTAACGACATTTACACGCCACATCGCACAGTGCGGAGTGGAGTGCTGACGTAAGCGCTGCTTCGCTGAAAAAAAAAAAAAAATCGTGATTCTTTTTCTGTCGCCATCAGCGTTTCTTAGAACGTAGTAAAGCAACTTTAGAGGCTTGGAAAAAGTTCTGTCGGCTGTTCTCATAGTCACACAGGCGATTAGGTGCCTCTTAGGTTCAATCTGGAATCCGGAAACTCTTGTGTACTGCACGAGCTCAAAATGGTGGACAAAAAAAAAAGACAGCCCCTTCAGAGAAGAATGAATGAGGTGTTTTTTTAGAAAGGGAGGCTAAAGGCCGTTTTTTGGGGAATTGACTTTTAAGGAAGAGCGAAGTAGGGACCTCTTGATGCATGAGGGGACGGCTTGGGTATTCGAGCCACGCTCCACACTGCTTCGTAGAGGCTGCTTATCTTAGCGTATTTATTAATATCTCCCCAGATGCTTTTGGCTCCGGCTGTGAACAATGCACGAAATTCCTCGCCATTGGTTGGAAAATCATGCTCGGCGACGAGGTTGTCGCGTCCCCTATGGAAGTCTTAACAGTTCCAAACTAGATGGCGCAGGCCGGCACGACACATAAAGCCGCAGTACGGGCACTTCATGATGTCTACACAGCAGTGATGTCGCGGAAGAGCAGCTTTTAGAAACAGTAAATAGCACGTGGGAGACAGGGGTGTACGGGAGTAGCTCAAGCTAACACTCATTAACCCCATACCAAAACCTGGAAATGACTGTGTGCGATGTCAGTGCACGTTAAAGATCCCCAGGTGGTCGAAATTATTCCGGAGACCTCCACTACGGCACCTCTTTCTCTCTTTCTTCTTTCACACCTACCTTCCTCCCTCCCTTACGGCGCGGTTTAGGTGTCCGCCGAGGTATGTGAGACAGATACTGCGACATTTCATTTCCTCAAACACTAATTTACAATTTACAATTATTCAGTCATTTCCATCCTCAGACCAGTATTTCTCTCACTTCCACCATCTGCAAATTGATAGAGTTACTAATCAACAATATTATTCAGTATTACCTGGAGTACGCCAGAACTGGGTACCATCCCGCACAAACCGGCTTTCGCTCTAATTTGAGTACACAAGATTGCTTATGGTTGCTTTGGCGAGTCATTAATATAACATCTCGACATCTCGTACCTGATTATGTCCTCGCGGTCGACACGAGAAAAGCTTCCGACAACGTTGATCAAAACGTCATCCTTGCGGAGCTTGCACAGGCCTACCGCAGTCAACGGGCGCTGAACTGGATCTGGAGCTTTGTCCAAAGCAGACCCGCCCGTATCAACTGTGGCACCCGAGAATGGACCCCTTGCACACGCTACCTCGATAGGGGAGTTCCCCAGGGCTCAATCCTCGGCCCTTTACTGTTTAACTTGGCGATGGCGAAGGCAGCAAGACGCCTAGAACAAGACACTGCAGCAGGATTCGCGATCTACGCGGAAGACTTAACAGTGTGGGTCGAAGTCAATCACGTTGAGTCTGTAAAGCCGAGCCGCAGGCAGCGGTTCGTAGCTTGGAGACCTCACTAACAGAGCTGGGCCTCGAGATAGCACTTGACAAGGCTGAATTTCTCAGCATTGATGGCAGGACTCGTACTAAGCCATCCCAGCTGTTGCGTCTTCTCATGGCAGGTTAGATAGGTAGATACAGAGATAGGGGAAAGGCAGGGGTGTTAACCAGAAAGGATTCCGGTTGGCTACCCTGCACAGAGAAAGGGAATGAGGGGATTAAAGAGGGAAGAGAGAAGGAACGGGCAACACAGTCAGAATCTGTCAATCAAGGCAGTCTCTCTCAAAAAATAAAACAATGCCTTGTAAGCCTTGATGGCCGTCGACTGTTGTGGCCACGGACCGAGGATCCTGGCCTCTGTGAAAGGGCGAGGATCAAGGCGGTGCAGAGCACAACGCAGCTTATTTCTTTCGCATGACAGGTTAGCTGCTCACATCTCATATGGGATCACTCAAGCTTTTCGGTGTGCCCGCATGCAGCTGTAACAGTCCTCGTACTTGGATCAAACGCCTCAAGAGAACCTAGAAGAGTGCCCTGTATCTCAACACTCGCTTGGAAAACAAGTACGGTGGTGCAAGGATTGTCAGATGCTGGCTCGCGCGGTAGCAGTTGGCAAGATTCTCTACGGTTTCCCCGTGTACGAACTGGCCATGAAAATCCTTGAAGACCTAGCTCGTCTGCACAGGGCCGCGTTGCGCACCATAACGGGACTGATTCGACACACGCGCATCACGGCTTTAGAGGAAGCGGTGGCCATTCCTCCTATGCACAAAATCGCAGAAGAAACCGTAACTCGGCGCGAAACACGCAGAACTTGCACGAAACAGTGACGAGCTCCGGCGCTCTGGGACCGCCAACTCTTCGCACCGGTTGATTATGAAGGCCGGCCGGTACCACCCTGGCTTCGTTCGTGCCTCGGCCGCTACAGATGTAAGACTCCACCTAGAGCAAACGAAGGCACGGCTTCACTTAGCTCGATACACGGCCGCTGATAGGAAACAAGATGAGGAGGACATGCACGCAGATACATCCCTGAAATACGACCCTACTGAATGTACAGCTACTTGGCTGTCCTAACGTGCAGGCTTGAGCGTGCCAAGCAGAGAAGCCATGCTCGACTTGAAGGGAAGCTTAAACGATTTTTTGAGAAATCGGGGTTATTCAAGAAATCGAATCTATCAAGCTTCTAGATAAATCATGCAATGTGTTTTTGCACTAGCATTTAAAATGGCGACATAATCGTCGAATAAAACCGCGATGATGTTTAGGCTTCTTCTCACTACGTTGGAGGAGTGCGAGGAAACTCGGCAGTGACGTCATTGTTGCCGAAATTTCAGACGTTCGCTGTTTACGCCTGCATGCTGCTGTGCGTCGTCAGATGGCGCCAAACAATGCACGTGACCTTCACCTTCGATGGCGTAGTTTTCTTCCATGTAATAGTCGTTTCTTCGCTGGAAACGTAGTGCCGTCATACCTGACGTCGTTTTCGGGGCCTCTGCCAGTCGCTGTGCACTTGAGAGAACCTGAACGCCGACGACAACTTTATTCGGCGATTACGACACCATTTCAAATGCTAGAGCAAAACGACTGCGCAGGCTTTACCTACACATTTTGTACATTCGGCAACCTTAAACTCACCTAATTCTAAAACCGCTTCAGTAGCCCTTTAAGGCCGTTGCACCACCGGGTTGCCTTGCTACCTCAAGTGCTCTCACACGGTATTAGGGGATCTTCATTTATAAGATCATCGCCGATGTCGCCTACACGTCAAAGATCATCCCTAACTGGCTTACCGACACTACAAAGAAGGAAATGGCAGACTAAGCGGGATGCTGAAGTCAAAAACAAGATCCTCCTGATAAATCCACTGCTGGGTGAAATGAAGTCTTTCAGACACGGACAACGTTTTATTAAAGTGGTTTTTAGCCGCCTTTGCACGGGCCACACACACTTCACTCAAAATTCAGTACTCAAGCAACACGGCGAAATCTCACCCAGAGCATATGGAAATGGTCACAGTGAACCGCATGGTACCGAAGTGCTCGCAGAAAACTTGGAAAACTGTAGAAAACGAAATTCTCTTTCATACGAACACACATAATATGCAATTGTAGATTACGCATGTGATTTTATGTTCCCAAAGAAAGGGAATGTTTCAGTCTTTAACTTTCAAAACATTAATTTCATTACAGAATAACATTCGTTTGAACCCATTGATTGGCGTAGGGTGGCCGTAGCCTTTTATGCGTCTTTAAGCTGCTGACAACGATCAAAACCACTGGAGGAATTTTGCAGCAAACTTCACGGGTACACGCATTCCTTTGCGTTAAAATCATTCCCCTCTCCGAACTGTTGAGGTATCCTGTGCTAGTCAACACGAGGTGATGAATTGGAACATGGCCCCGGCGATAACGTTTCTGTGGAATGAAATTTTGTTTTCGAGAGCATTATTTCAAGGAGAAATCACTTTTTACGTTTGTCAATGCTTCTTTTTTTCTTTGCTAATGCAAGTTAACAGCCTTCAGGGATGTCTTATTGAGCCAGTGCTTCTATGATGCACTGCTGCTTGTTTTCGCTCCTGTCCACTGCAGAGCTTTGTCAAGTGTCGAGCATGACCACCTACACTTAAGGTCGTTTACATACATACATGCCAGAAGCATAACAGCTGTCTTCTGCCGACCCATTCTATGGAGAAAGCTGAACCAATTTTACGCTTTTTTTAGGGGGGGGGGGGGGGGCGGGGGAAAGCAAGATCGAGTTTTTGATATGGGGGCGTGTCGCACCAACCTGCTGGATTCGTACCCTCCCAGAACCACCAATAGTCTTCATTTATTACTTTATATGCGCGGCCCTTATGCATACGTTCATTCTTGCGCTTGTACGCCACTGTACGCCAATGTTTTTCTGACGATGTTGAACTGATTATTGATCTGATGAATGCAGAACTATCCGAGTAAATTCGCTCATCTTTTACTGCATAATCATCTTTGCTTCTATAAAGATGCTTGAATTCGATTGTTTAAGGTGTACGACCTCAGCGCCAAGCTTGAATGATATTCAGCTGGTATTCATTCGCTGTTCATGTTGAAGCTCCTATTCTTTCCATTTAACATGCGATCCATTTGTTCTTCGTCGGCTTTTAAATAGTACCGCGTGGATTTTTAGACTCAACAGCGCGGATACAGTTCGGGTGCTGATCTGATTCCGAGGAGTAACTTGTCCTGGAAGGCAACTGGGCGCTTCAAGTTGCCCGCTCCGCTCGGAAGGACATCCCAAACTCACGGTGCTTGCTCCCGATTTCAAAGCAATTCGAGAAACCTTTGCGAACGTTTTAACGCCTGAACTCGAGTTTCCAATGTCTTTCCTGACGCTTCCCCGTCGATCCTATCGGTGCCGCGCGTATTTGCGAGAACCTTTTTGCCCCCGTGCCTTTCTAGAGCGACTTCGCAATCAAAGCGCCTTGTTCGTTAACTCTGAACGTCCCTTTTCCCTCAGCAACGAAGGTATCCGGTTACTTTCCCAACACATGACGCGCTCCACGTCCGCTGCCAAACGTGATGTGGATTAACCGTTCTAAACTTCAATAGGAGTCTTACTTCCCGCAGGCCTGTTTGCTAACTGCAGCCGGTGTAGCTGGCGATGACAGCGCAATCCAGTGGCTAGCGGCAGCCGCTTCAGGGTTATGTCTGTCAAAGCCATCAGATGGAAGCGCTCGCACGTGCCAGGAACTATCCTTCCTACGTTGTATAAAAACAGTCTTTCCAGTGGTCATACGAACGCCGACACTGATTGCGTAACGTGTCTCTGGCCGCTCTTCTTTCGCGGCTTCCTAACAAACCCGTTCCTTGGATCTCCTGCAGAAAGGCGTATGAACGGTGCGCTGTTCAAGTACTCCACTTCTCTCAATGTGAGACTCGCTGCTGAGTTGGCGCATGCATTGCATGTCTGTGGGGTACTTCTCGCTATAGCAGCTAACGCCCTGAAAAAACACAACGGGCAATTGTACGAACCGCAGGCTGGACGCATTCAGAAGCGTGTCAGATGAAAAAAAGCATGGCAGTTGCAGCGAGAAATTGACAACCGCAAGCTTATAGCGTGCATCACAAACTGAAGAAAGTACCGAAAACATGAGAGAGAGAGAGAAAGAGAGAGAGAGAGAGAGATTGTGTGGGTGAATTGATCGAAGATTTCAACCCTAATAAGGGAGTAATTACTCATTGGCATCCACCGAAGCGCAGCCATACGGCATCACTTGGGTGGATGCCCAATGCAGCCATTCTCGCTCTGTTTTGTTTCTGTCATCAGTATATACGTCTGTCGGATCGCTTCGCCCGTTCGTCAACGGTCGAAGCCTGTCGCCGCTTCACGCGATGACCTTTCCTACCTCTTGCCCTTTTTGGCATTCTGGTATAAGTCTTTATGTGCGTACGGCCTGTGCTTTTTCACGCTTTTTCTCCTTTTTTTTCCTTTTCTGGCGATATCTTGCACGAGCGAGTTGATTTGGTGTGAACGGCGTGGCGTAAAATCTCGTGTGCGAATATTACTGCCAGAAATCCGGAAACCGCATTTTTAACGCCGATGTTTATTCAGTGTTTGCTGAGCCCGAGCTAGCGACGAAAGTGCCACCAGTGTTTTCTTCATTTCTCCTCGAGTTTTCCAATGTTCGAAACAGCTAAGCTGTAAATTGAGGGCGAAAAAACCTCGAGGGATTAGTATAGACAAGTTCATATGCCCGTGGAAGCCGGCAGTGACTGGTGCTGTCACTGGGTCTGCTCTCTTGTTTCGTCTTGCCTCCTCGGTAAAAACACAGACCTCAGGGAGCTGCCACGCTTGGCGTATAGCTTTCTCCTTTTCTCTGAACAACTGCGGCGACATCTTTGCTTCTCCCCTTTCATCCACTCCGCCGTCTCCGCCACCCGCTGGAGTGCCAACACCCCAGGGTGGTACATGCAGTGGGACCTTTTGAAGCCTTTACCGAGTTCTTTTTATTGCGTAAGCAATACTGCGTCAGGTTTCGAGCCGTCGCGTAGCTCCCGGCGGTGGCCGAAATCAAACAGCTGGAGCGCCGTTGCCATAGCAACCGTTTCAGTCGCGCTCCACCAGGCGGCAGGACCGTTGCTGCGCCGCGCTGCTGCCGCGCGCCTAGTCACGCGCTCTCGACGCATGTGTCGGAATGTGGAGAGAGGAGAGAGGAAGCGGGTGGGAAACGGGGAATAAATACGCGCGTTAGCCTCCAGCAAAACAGTTGCTGCTTGCTTACGCAACTTACCCGGTTTAACCAGAGCTAAACCTCAGCCAATTGTTTTTTCTGTACCCCGTGTTCTTGTGGCGGTAACTCTTTTGGGAGTCTTTTTGGGGGATGGACGTCGGCATCGGCTTCGTATGTCGTAGCCAAAAACTCTTGCATTTCAACTGCTGGACAACCGAGAATTTTATTCAAATGGCTGGAGAGTAGTAGTGTCTTTCGTAGACGCGGGATGGAAGCCGGCGTGGACCATGTGGCTTCCTGCCAGCGGACGTTCCAGGAGCTCCGAAAAAGACCCGGGAAGTTCTATACCAATTCGCATCTATTGTCAGAGTATTTGTGGACGGTGGAGGCGCGGCGTTTGCAGTGCGGTGGTGGAGAAAGCTTGAAGCGGAATTGCCATGGGGACAAAAGAGTACTGCGAACTTGTCCAGTCTTCAAACTGACAAGTATTCCGGCGAAGGCAAGAAAAGCGGATGATAAAAGTGAGGGCGAAAATAGTTGCACATGAAAAAGGTCCAAAGGTGCCTTTTTTCTTTTTTTTTCTACATCTATCTTTTGCGCGCTTGAAAGGACACAGACGATGATTTCATGTTAGGCTGTATCGATGGCGTTCCACGTTAAAATCACAAAGAGGCCACTTTCACCGAAAACAAAGCTTTTATAAGCTACATGACGGAAGCCAACAGTCACCGAAACCGAGGAGCATAAAGGATGTTTTCTTTTTTCTTAATCATTAGCGTTCAGCAATGGGGGACTAATTAGGTAATTTTTTAAAGAAAATTGACTAGAAAGCAGAAGAAAAAACTTCATGCCGCTGGTGGGAATAGAAACCACGACATCCGAATTTCACGTCCGGTGCTCTACCAAGTGAACTACGACTGCGGCTTTCCAATCTCCTGCTTTCGGGGATATTTATGTGTAGTGTAAGAGAACCAAGTGTTCACCAGCGCCACCCTCTGTCCACAGCGGCGGACGTAGTACGTTCTGTATTGCCGCGAGTGCCGCGTAGGAGGGTGGTCGAACGGTGAGGGCGGAAAGTGTGCGAGAACCCTCTTATGCTACCTACGTCATCAAGACTGCCAGAATCGAGGCCATCGTTGGCTATTGAGCAGACAAGGGAAGGGAACAGAGGGCTAAAACGCCCAAAAACGATGTACAGGTGTCGCCATAAGCGGCTGATTTCGTAAGTATGATGCTTGTGCCGACACAAATTTTTGAGCGAGGATCACAGAGCTCATATTCTACGCCGACGTTCACTGCAAACCGGCCGAATCCCGTCCTTTTCGCTAAGGACGTCACGAGTTTTGATCCACTGGCGAGAAGACTTTTAAGTACAATTTGTTCGCTGGTGAATACGTCTCCTGCTGCCGTAGAAACGCGAACATAGTGAGAAAGAGTCGGCGAATCAGTTTTTTTTTCTGAAAATTTTAATTGGATGGAGCTGTCGTCATCGTTCTTTTAAAAATTTCCCACAGTCGACTCTGAACGCTTTCCCACACCTCTTTTTGTGCATCAAAAGGCATGTGCCGTTCACCATGGTGCAGACGAGACAATTGAACTTCGTTTGGAAACAATGCTGTCTGGAAGCGTTAGAGATGCATTCTGGAGGCAGACACGTGTTGACGGGGTGCTCAAATAAAACAAGATCTCAGAACGCCCACAAAATGGCTTCCTGACTTTAATTTCTGTTTTCTTTGCTCGCCTTTCGTTTCTTGTGAGCATCTGCGCGGTAAGTGGAGCAACGTGGAGTTCTTCGTCCACACGGCTTCGTATTCAAGGAAAACAAGACACGACTTCGTCGACGTCAAGCTCGATGAGGCCTCGTGATCCAGCCAGACTTTGCGAGGCTTCTCGTCGCGTCTCGAGTTGCTTTGCAGCATAGAATTGTGTTTTTGGAGGGCTTACTCGGAACCGGTTAGGTATCCTTTCGCAACATCCGGCTCTTATGACCCGGGTCCCTCCAAAAAAAGAAAAAAAAGACGCGGAGAAAAAGCCTTAGGCTGTTGCCGGCTCCACCTATCACGTTCCGTTAGCAACGCTGGGCGCGGCACAATTGGGAGGGTTTATCCCTCCATAGAAACTTGCTGCGCAGAAGTTCCCACCGCCTATTTGATCTTCTGAACCTCGCTGACCCGGTTGACCACGCTTATCTAGCCGGAAACCCGTCGTTTTTTGGTTTGGCAAACACGTCGACAGCATATCGCGCCTACACAGCAGCGTCGTTTCTTAGTTGCGTATTGATTTGTATGAGGCATTCAGGCATCGCTAGTCAGTTTCTTTCGTGTTTTATACTAGCTCATCTTGGCCAAGCCTCTTGATAGGCAGGGGCTTTTATATAACTTTAATTGCTCGATATAGCGCTGCAGTGGGCCCGGTACAGGAAAGCGAATTTCCATCTGCTGTTGGCGTCTCCCCCGTCCTCGCCTGCCACGTCTGATTTCGACACCGGCGGGCGCCCCAGTGTAACTTTCCTTTCCGAGGCTAATAACCGTCCTTATTTTGTAATGAATAAATGAATTATACGGTTACATTTTGCCTATATCCAAGTCCGTCTTTCCACTGAACGCTGTCTCATGTATGCTCCTTTTGGTTCGCCCGCCCGTTTAGGTGCACAGGCGCGTGCCTTTGGAAGAGTCATTCTAGCCCTACTTGGCACCTGTGTTTCTACTGTGTAGATGTGCACCTGTGTGGACATTAACCGTTGTAAAACAGGCCAATGTCTCTTTTATAGCTAGCGATGTAATACATGGACCCTAGTGGGAACCCGCTTCACCAATAAAGGGGAAGTGGCCTGCATAAGGTCGCCTGAACACCTCAAAAGCACCCAAATATTTCCAAGCACAGATTATGTTAAAAGAAGCGCCATGAGAAGGTACTATCCGCGTCAAACGAAACGCGAACAAGAGAATACAAAACTGTGCTGCAAAACCGGAGGATATGACACTAGGATCTCGAGAGGTTTGATTTTCGCATCGAAGGCATAAAAAGCGTTCTTCGGAAGTGTTAATACGGCACGCCTGCATTCGCTCTCCGGGCGTCGATATTTTTGACTGGCTATGCTTGCGTTTCATTTGAGGGTGTTCGTATTTCACGGCTAGGAATATCTCACTGCATTTGACGCTGCAGGTTTAGTCGGGCGCTGCGCGCTTTAAGCTGCAACGTTTTTGCAACAAAGGAAGATGGTTCCTCCGAAGCGGCAAGGTAATCTCTGAGATAGCCGGTACGCAGATGGTATTCCTGTTGCTATTTCTGCGCCCGGTTTATATTCACTAGCCCGAGACGATTATTGTGGGTTTCGCAGTTTAGGTCGCCGTTCTGTGTTGGCATAAGGCTTGCTTTAACGCTGTGCGAGGACCTGAGGTCACTGCACATTAAACGCGTGATTATTGGGTAACTTATTTTTGGTTAATTAATCCCTGAAATATATCTTACCTTAACTATATGCCTAGTAGCTAGGATGCTAAGAATGACAGTTGGATAACTTTGGAAAGGCACTGGCAGGTTATGAACGGCAGCGTACCAGATTCCTTTCTAGAGGAAAGTACAGGTGCCGTCAAAAGTAAATGGAAGGCAATATTCACGAAAAAAATTAATCATTGGCCCCCCAATTCTTGTATCCTTGAATGCATATGTGCAGCCTAATTGTGATTTTGCGAATTGAACTGTGCACCAACAAGCCTGGACCATTATGCTTTAGATTTAAAGAAATTAATTTTTTTTTGACAAAGTCGCCTTCCATTTACTTTTGACGGCGAGTGTACATGTAATAGCTATATCTTCTCAGTGCTCACCTGTGAATCTGAAACTTCGAGCTTAACGATAATGATTTATATAAAATTCACGATAGCGCATTGAGCCATTAAAAATAAAATAAAAAAAACGTTGCGAGACAGGAGTAGAGCAGTGTTAGTTAAGAAAAAAAATCACCACTTTACAATATGCTCCCTTAGGTCAGGAGCAGCAAACGGGCGTATCTTCGGTGGTATGGATTCGAAGGGAAGATAACCGATGATCCGTTAGCGCAACGGAGTATGTTCCTAAAGTAGCAAAGTGAGGCAGGGAGCGGTAGAGAGTCAGGTGGACGGATGAGATTGCTTGCGGGGTAAGGTCGCCACAGTTGGCTCAGAAAAGGGTTCATTTGAGGGATATGGATTTGTCCTACAGGGAGCACACAAGCGATAATGAAGGCGATGACGAAAAGGATGAAACACAGAAACGCGGCCAAGCCCTTCAGTCGTGGCAACGCCGCTGTGCGCTCGCTCCTGGCCGCATGCGTAACTCCCACATTGCTTGACGCAGAAGTTTCATGTGACCATGAAGGGACATTCGGAAGTAAAGCGACTCGAAAAGCAGAGTGTTTTATCTGCTCCTTTTTCATGGCATAACGTATTACGCAAAGGATGTTTGCTGTCTGACTTGGCCGGTTGGCGTTTATTCTGAGCGTACACGCAGTCCCTTTGTTGACTCGGCGGTGCTGTCGAGTGTGCGTGCAAACGAATGGATGTCGTCCAACGGGGTTCCTATGACGACGCCGAACGTGTCTGTTTACGCGTCCAGTTCATAGAAGCGGACGTCTTTCACAGCTCTCGAGATTGCATCGCCACGCGGTTGTGTGCAAACCGAATGAAAGGGCGGAAGAGAACGCTGAGCGATAACGCCGACAAAGACAGTTGCCGAACTTATCGGTCTCATAGGGAGCGGACGAATTGAAAGCGATGTGGGACGCGTAGGAAAGCGTGTGGGAGGAAATTTTTTCTTCAAGAGAAGACACCTTATGGAGCTTTGAACAAAGTTCAGAGAAAGGTAAAATACAAATTCTGGAAACGTGCCTAAGGAAGGACTGCAGCACAGGACTGGCTACCAAAACATTCCGAGAGGAACACTCTAGGTCTCGGTGGCGGAAGAGTGTCGCTGTTTGATACGGGTGTGTCTCCCTTCTGGACTGTTTGCTCATTGATCGTATAAGGAGTTTTGGAGGAGCTGCGCCTGCTGGATGGATGAATGGATGGATGGATGGATAGGAGCGCCCCCTTTGAATCGGGGTGGTGGCAATTGCCACCATGCTCAGCTTTTCTTTCTTTATTATTTTTTTGTTTACTGTGTTGGCAGTTCTCATTAAGATTCACCATCATCTTTACCTACGCTTTCCTACAATTCTAACCTTATGCCACATCTCTGCTTTTCAGCCACCAATCCTCCAATCGCTTTTTGCTAACTTCCACTGCAGATTTATTTACATGACCATTGTTATATCTAAACCCTAGGGCCTCAGGAAGAGTGACTGTGCCTGCATCGACATCCGGATGGATACCATCACATTTGATTATGAGGTGTTCAAATGCCATTGCGCACACAACGCCACCTATCGACCGTCCTGCTTTAACAGCGCCTTCTTGTGCGCGCAAGAAAGGGAAACCACGGAATACATTTCAAGACTCATTCTGAGAACCTCCACCATGAGTAGTTTGATGGATCGAAGAGATTACAGAAGTCTTGCGGAGTTTGAAAACATAGCCAAGCAGATTTGCAAAAATTAGTCAAACACGATAGGAATAAAGGGGACGAAGCTAGTCGCGTTACCCCTGTGTCGCTTTAGCTATAGGGATAAATGCATAGCTGAAGAGTTTAGTGTATTTAGAGGGAGTGAAGGCGAATGAAGTACAACAGAAGGATAAAGAATAAGCCTAGCAGCCTTAACCCTTCTTTCTCTATGATATGAGTTGGCCAGTTAACCCTTTAGCTATCTAAGGAAAGTAGAAGCTTTAAAGAAAGCGGTACACCACTGCTAAGTAAAAGACAGAATTTCATCATTGTTTCTCACCCGCCGCAGTTACCCACTGGTTAAAAGCGTTCTGCTACTGAGCCGGAAGACGAAAGTTCAGTCTCGGCTGCTGCGGCCGCGTTTCGATGAAGGCGAAACGCAAAAGGCGCCAGTGTGCTGTGTGATGTCAGCGAGCTTTAAAGAACACCAGGGGATCTAAATTAATCTGGAGTCCTCCACTACGGCGTCTCTCGTGTCGTTTCTCGCCCTTAAACGCACCAATTGATTTTTTTTTTCTTTTCTTGCTACCCGGGCAGCCGCGGTGAAGAGCCGGCATTGTTTCAGGGATTCACCCTGATTGCGCAGCAAAAGAAGGAGTCAAAGAAGAGGGTAAGAGAAATAATCTGCCTTTTACTCTTGGAGCTCAAAACATGCTGGTTGGTTGCCATGATGCCCGTTTCACAAGACTATTCTGGCGCTATATTGCTGGATAACTGCGGCATTAACCTGACGTGTTTGACGGATTGCAGCTTTTGCAAGCCCTGTTAGTTCGTTGTGAGAGCTTTTGTTCCTCATCTCTCGCATGCGTGTTGCATTTTTAGTCTGAAGTAAGTCACACCAGTCACCTCCCTCCACCACTTCGCTGTTTGCCTTTTCGTTCTAACCTTGCGGGTTATCAAGCTGAAGTTGTGCAAGGCAGTAGTTCTGTGTTATCATCTTTATCGGTTTCGTGTTATTGGCACCATCTCTCATATTTAAAAATCTCGTTATAGATGGTGGTTGGCTTCAAGTTTTTCTGGTCTCTTCGTCCTGTTAGTGACCCTTCGTCGCACACAAAGTGCCAATTAGTGAATCGCTGTCAATTGTTAGGTGCATTATATATTAATATGAATTTCATTAATGCGTTCAGTGCTTGCGAAATCGCAATTTTGAAGAGGTTTTGACGTCGGGGACTATAGAGGGACTTCCCTTCCTGAGTGTGTTCAAAAGAGCGAGAAAAAGAGGTGCTCCATTTCAGTTTAAGGAATGAAACATTTTTTAGTAGATCAGTGATAGCAGTCCCTGATGACTGCAATCGAAACTATTTAGTTGGGTGCGGGACGCGCTGTTCTCTATGTCTTTGATTTCGGAAGGACTGTGTTTATTATGCACGTTCGCTGAACAGCCGGCAGTAAAGGTTTTAGGAACTAGTGCGCGTGCAGAGGGACAGATTATTGCGTAAGCATTATAAAAGCTTCTGTGGAAGTTAAAATGGGGACCGCTGTCACGCGCAGCCAACTCAGATATAACGAAATTTACCATACTACCTCGGATATAACGAACCTTAGAATGCCACTACTACAAAAAGAAAAGTTAGATGCGCGTGTGATCAAAAGAAATGATTCACTGTGTTGTAGAAATGCAAATAACAGAACATGCTAAGGCATTCAACTGATCCGCCGAGGATCGCCTAAATGTTTGTAGAGCTTTGCGAGTAAGGAGCCTTGTATAGACCAGAATGCAGAGCCGTTCTGCGGGGCAGCTATTTTCCGCCGACGGGCGCGCCGTGGTGCGGGCGTTTCTTTGCGGATTGCGGGGCTACAGCAGCCCCGTGGACGCGCCTGCATTAAGCCTAACCGCAAGTGGGCGCTAAAAAACATTGCGAGCACACTTCTAAAGTGCGGTTGTGCTGCAGGAAGTCTTCGAGTTATCAAAGGGATAAAATTGGTGCGGTATAATCATGACAATTAATTTGACCATTTTTAGTTAAACGCATAAGACGTCACCATCAACCCTGTTCACTTGCTCCGTACTGTGCTGGAAATGTCACATTTAAAATTTTCCTTTTTCCTGTGTACCGTAAGCGAGTGGAACTACCCGACACAATGACTGTCAGCGCATAGTCATTCTGCACGCTTTTTAGTTGTTCTTTTTACTTGTTGAGCTTGGATCTATTATATGCACATCTGCACCACTACTGACTGATAAGATTATTTATTCCTCAGCAGTGGCTGCCCGAAGGGGTTGATGTTCTGCTCACCATGTGACGAGAGGGCGTTTCCTCGTGGTCACAGGACGTCGTCATGCTTTCGGCGCTACGGTGCAATCTGGAAATCAGTTATGACTTGAGGCGCCCACTCAGTCGCCCAAAGCTCGTAGCGTACCAACTCCGAGTGCTGTCGCACGTGGCGGTTTTATAGCGGAGAAACCGCACACTTCGGGCTCAGGGCTGAGAGAAACAAAGGCAAAAACAGGGCAGAGCAGCGTCCAACGTCACCAGAGACCTTCGTGACCATCACGGCGTGCGCCAAATGATGACTAATGTCCCACTGTCGGGCCTGCCTCCACCTTTTATGCCCTCTTTCCGGCAGCGCCACCCCAGTTGTCTCTGCGGTGCATTGGGAAACAAGGTGCGTGAGAGCGGATCTGCGGCTTCGGGGCTGACCCTGCATATGGCAGAAGCACAAGGCTTACTCAGCAAACCTCGAATTGACGGCTTCGGAGTCGGTCCCGTGGTTTTACGACCACACGTGGGCGACTCACTGCGACGAGCGAAAATGAAACGTGTTTTGTCTGCCGAGTTATGTGCACTTCAGTCGATGCCAGAAACGCGAAAGAAAGGCATTGGAGGTATTTTATCACTTTTTGGATGTGGGCGGAACTTCTGTGAGGAAAATGCTAGGAAATTCTGGGGAGTGCTATCATGCTCACAATTGCTCTTTGTACCAAGGTCACATCGATTTCGACCTTTCAAAGGAAGAAGAATAATCTGTTCGCAAAATTGAAAGGATTTATCATCTTGTAGCACGCTTCAGTCCTGTTTTCTGGGCGTGCGCATTCTTTCTGGTGCGTATCTTCGCGAATGAGTCAGTCAAGCACTTAGTCGGGCTGGTTTGCTAACAAAATCATTTTGATTGGCCGGTTTGAACCTTTTTTCATCGCCAGACTTTCAATTAGGCTGCTGGAATCCTTCGTTGGTAGCTGAGGAAATCAAATGAGGAAATCCGCCTTCAAAGAGGAGTTTTTCAACACGGGGGCTTTCATTGATAAATCTGATTAGATTTTTTTTCTTGCAGCCCATAGCAACAACTCTACAAATCTATTACCTGCAGCGGAGATATGGAAGAAAAGAAACTTTCATAAAAGCAAGAATGACTGAAAGAAACGCCTTGAAGCCTCCACCTTTAGACACTTAGCTGCTAACTTCGTTTAGAATCGGAGCCGTCCCTTCAGTGACCAGCTTGTCGAATGCTTGCCATTCGAGTGCAGTCAGCATTAAACCTCTGTGTCGTGCCGTCTTGGGGTATTCTCCAGGTTTATTTCGTATCTGCGAGTTCAGTAAGCGTGTTTAACGCCGCTGTGAACACACATGTTAAGAGTGGACGGCTATGAAGCAAGATGAGATTCGGATTCAGGGACCGACGCAATAAAGAAAGATTTACAAGGCCCTTACTTCTTACAGGTAAGGGCCTTGTAAAGGTAACTGTAAGGTAAAAACCTTCAGCTTTCGGAAGACCAAGGATCGTACAAAGAGGGCGGCTTTGTTGTGATGCCGGAAGCTCTGCTCTAAAAGTAGGCAAACGAGGCTATGACAAACTTTGTTCCTAAGACTGTGTCTTTAGCCAAGGTCCGGTGTTTGCGCTGCCTGGTCTCTCCTCGTCCGTATTTTTTGTGCTCCGAAACGAGTCTTCATAATGCAATTCAGAGCCAACTAGTTCAGCTGCCTACGCTTTAACGGGCAAAAAGGCTTTGCCTATCCTTCCCTCGCAGAGGCAACCGACTGCTGCCTGAGGGTGAAGACTACGTTAGCTCTGAGGGCACGAACTCGGTCATCCTTCTAACGAGTTGGCGTCAACAGAAGCCCTTTAACCAATGCGAGGAGTCGGATCACAGTTCCTGGGGCAAAAAAAAAGGTTCACTGCACTTCTCTGTCGAGTGCATCAGAACTGGAAGTAAAGAGTTCATCTTGAACGCAACGACCGAAAGCCCGGGAAGATAGTTGAGAAGTGAAGAAGGGGATAGAAGAAACAGCAAGAATGGTTTGTAGTTATGAGGTTTAACGTCCCAAAGCGACTCAAGCTATGGGGGATGCGGTAGATCATGGCTCCACATAATTTCGGCCACCTGGGGTTCTTTAACGGGCCCTAATGCCGCACAGTACATGGACCTTGAGCATTTCGCCTACATCGAAATGACATCATTGGGGTCAGGATTGAACCGGCGCCTTTCGGGCCAGCAGGCGAGCACCATAATCAATGAGATACAGCTGCCTCTGGCAGAAAGACGGGTATTTTTTCTATCAGTACAAAGTGTTGCACTTGACTTTGTAGCCCTTGGTGGGAAGACAGCACAAAAAAAAAAAAAACACGTCATGCAACAAGGTCCTTACAAGGAAAAAGTACTTCAAGCTGTTGAAAAGAACTTTGTCCGCGTGAGGAAAGGTGACGTTCGCGTTAAAACTAAATTTATGAACTTTTGTAAGGATTTAAACTTGACGAAATTAGCAAGTGATATTTCTATCTGCCGAGAAAATTGCCTGGAAGTTTTTTCACTGCCAAAACGCCCGAACCCAGCATTCCTTTCAGAACGATTGTCAGTGAGAACGGCTCGTGGCCGCAATGTGTCAGCCGGTTTCTGTTGAACAAGCTTAGGTAGCGTTCTTCTGTGTCTTGTCCTTCCCTGTGGTTGTCGTTTTTTGCACTGTCTTCCCACCAAGTATGAATTACCAACTAGACCATCACCATCTTTTATTGAAGTTCATTTGTAGCCCTCAAAACTGGCAGCCTCACAGAGGACACAGGTCAAAGCAAGAAAAACCGAAAGACGGGTGTACCTTATCTGTGATAACAGTCGCTTTAATTTGCATAACAAGCAGCTATCTGTGTGATAAGAGGTGGCACAGACCAGGCACATTCATAAACGTGATCAAAGGTTCTAACCACGAACACTATGTCGCTGAGGGAGCTAAGCATAGATTCAAATTTGGGCGTAACAGGAAGGAAACGCTTGAGAGAGGACTGTATTGCGACGCCTTATTGATGCTGATGTCCGGTTCTTCTCATTCTTGTTGACTGAATCAACCGCTGGAATATTGTGCAGCAAGAGCTATACGCAATGAGGCAAACTGTATAATGACGGATTTTTGGTCTAGCTACAATCACGGAAAGTTCGTCCGTTAGAAAAACTTCCGACATTTAATATAAAGTAACTAGACTTTCTATGGACTGCCCCGTGAAAGTTTTGTAATTTTTCAGTATGCACAAAATTTTTTAAGGAAGTACAAAAAGGTTGACTTTTTCTTGAAAAGAACTCGGCCTACAAGAACACGTCCTAATTCTGGCGAGTTCATTTGAAAAATGTATGTTTGTGGTAAGTGCTATGTCTGTGCAACAAATATAAAGAAAATTGCTTGGAAATCATGTGAATTCCCTTCAACCCGTCTATGTGCAGAAAGTAAGTAGGTCTAATATTAAATAACTTGCTTTGTTTCCTTTTTTCGGAGACCAACAGGCTGGAAGGACTTCGACGTTTGTTCATTGGAAATAGCATTTACAATTACCACGAGCGCATGAAAAGTACTTTATTTGCTAAAAAACCTCGCATTGCAGTCGCAGTCTCACAGCAGGTTCGCCTCGGACTTTTTTACCTGTTCTAGAAATGTTTTTGGGGTCACGGCTTTGTTCGTTGAACGGGTATAGACATACCCATTTATTTTTCTTGGTCCTTGAATTTAGGAGTGTGCTCTATACTTTCATCATTCAAATCATTCAGTGGCTTTCACCTGTGCGCACTGACACACCTGCACTTGTTACTGCATGTATTCGTGCCCTATCTATGTAATTCCTTGAAGGTATTTAATTATTTTTACGCCTTTATAACTTTTAATTTTTGAGTTTATTGTACGTGTGTTTTTATTATGCGTGAGTTACACCAGTTGCAGCCCCTCCTTACGTAATACCCTTGGTACTTTGAGAATGGAACAAATGAAATTAAATATATTTTAGTTGAGTGGTCTGGGCATTGGAAGTCCCGCGAAGCGTCTCGGAGTTATTCCTAATCAGGCGCGGTGCCCCTGAAACTGCTTGAACGACTTCTGCCCTTGACAGCCTATATAGTTTGCGCTGTTTCTTTCAACCATGAGCATCTAGAGAGCTAAGACAAAGTGGACTGCGGGAGGAGATGGTAAATGTTTTCGGGGGACAGTCGCAGCAAGGCAGATGAAAAAGAAATAAGTGGAGAGACTTGTTGACACCGCTCCATTATACTTATTTTAAATAACGGGGTTCCAATATTGAGGCTTACAATACACAAGGGTCACTGAATACCGTTGGAGCGTTGGTCTCAAAGAACTATTTTCTCACATACAACTAAAATAATTAGAACTAATTATGGTAAACAGGATAATGATTATCAAGTAATAAAGATACTTAACCGCCATGGACGCTACATTGATTTTTACGCTAGCATTTAAGTCATTCAAATCAACTTATAAAGAATTTTTACAGATCACTGAAGATAATTTATACATATAGGCGTATGGAAACCTTTAGTTTTTGTAAATTTTCCTCGGTTTTCTGTCAGTGTCATCCATCACAAAGGCTAATTCATGTCTTCACTAAAATGTGTTGTCGCGAAACCTAAGTTTTTGTGTTGCTTCACCGCGGAAGTTGTTTAATCTATAACCATCATTCTGAGTTTATATGTATTTTATATTCTCCTGTCATTATGCATACCGTTTCAACAGGAGGAAAACCTGTATATGTATTGAAGCTGCCCACTGCGAATTTCAGACGGGAGACAAGGCCTTGTCAGGCTCCATGCCTTTTGCCTTGTCTTCCACTTTCAGTTGAAAGAAAATAAAGTGTTTCTCTCACTTCGCTCATTTGTCGTTGTGCCGAAGGGCCATACCAACCTTTTACAACTGAGCAGGCAAACGACAGTGGCTGCCAGCTGTAACGCTTCAGGATTCAGCTGCCAACGGTGAAGGGGAGTTGAGAAAAAGAGTCATACAGTGTACGAGTCGTTCATTACTCAACCAAGGAATAGATAAATTGTGAAGACAAAGACGACCGTTCTGCTTAGCGGCGGCGCTGCCATCGCTGCGCGTGCTGTGTTCTCGCCTTCGCCGACCACGGACTGTTGCCGCCCTGCTCCTGAGGTCCCAGTGCCTTTAACAAACCCCTATCCTATTGTGTACCCTTCCACAATGACGGGTTTCCGCAAAGGCCGGTCTGCCATCGACAGTGTAATTGATCTCGTGTCAACGGTAGAACATGAAAAACGCCGTCACAGGTTGACTGCTGCTCTTTTCCTCGACATCAAGGGCGCATTCGGTAATGTTCAGCATGATGCAGTACTAAATGCACTCGATGAATGTGGCATAGGCGGACGTCTACACAATTGGATTGCAAGCTATTTGACAAACCGGACAGTCTACATGGAGACTCTTGAAGGAGACACAGCAGATCATCATGTTGGTTGTGGTGTTCCTCAGGGAGGAGTGCTTAGTCCAACGTTGTTCAATCTCGTGCTCATTGGCCTTTTGAAACAACTGCCGAAGACTGTTTCGATATCCGCCTACGCAGACGATATTTGCATATGGACATCAAGTGTCACGCGTCCCCAAGTGCAAGCAAGATTGCAGCGTTCGGTTTCCATTACGTCTGCGTACTTGCGCCGTCAGGGGCTTGAACTTTCGCCAACTAAAAGCGTAGCATTGGCTTTCACACGCAAGTTAATGGCGTGGTATCCGGTCACAATCGACGGGCAAATTGTTCCATACGTAACACATCACAAATTATTAGGTGTTACGATAGACCGTGACCTGTCCTGGACGAAGCACATTTCTGTGCTCAAGAAAAAGCTCGTCAGCTTTGCAAGCATTGTGCGGTGTATGGCAGGAAAATGTTGGGATCCCTCTGAGCGATCTTTACTACATGTGTACCAGGCGCTGGTAGTCGGTCTTCTCAGATACAGTGCACCCGTTCTCTCGGGAGTCAGACTATCAGGCCTGTATGTGCTTGAAAGCGCGCAGGCTCGTGCTTTAAGAGTATGCTTGGGTTTGCCATGTAAAACTTCTACATGGGGCACATTTTATGAGGCCCGAGCCTGCCCAGCACGAATTTATTTTCAACAGGAGCCACTTCGTGTGCATTTGCGGCATCTGACCAGGCATCGTCATCACCCCCTGACCAACATTAGTGCGGCGCGTCCAGATGCAGCCTTTTCAAGAGCCCTTAGGATGCAGCGCAATGCGGTGCCTTCGAACTACGCGCCACACCAGATTGCGGAGGTGCCACTTTGGGCAGTACCAAAACCATCTATACGGACAACAATCCCAGGGATAACAAAGAAGACGCACATTCCAACAGTCGGACTGAAACAGCTGGCGCTGTCATACATTACATCTATGTATACTAACACCCAGCATGTTTTCGTGGACGGATCCGTGACGACCACTTCTTCAGCTGCAGCGGTGATAGTGCCAGGAAATGCCTCATGTCACCGTTTCAGGCTCATGCACAAAACGTCCTCTACGGCAACCGAATTGGCAGCCATACGAGAAGCCGTCCTTTATATTGGTCACCAGCCAGCGCAGCAATGGACTATATTCTGCGACTCGAGATCGGCATTGCAGGTCGTACAAACTTATCTAAAACCAAGGGCATGCGAGCAGCTGGTTCAACAAATTGTGGTTTTGTTAGCCGAAGCTTTCCACCGCGGCCATATCATAAAGTTTCAATGGATACCGAGCCATTGCGGCATTGCGGGAAACGAGCGTGCTGACGCCGAGGCTCGGATGGCACATAGTGATGGTGCTTTCATTGAGATAGCCTTTTCTAGATCAGACATTGGAGCCTTGTTGGCGCATTTAATGCAAGCGGCAATGCAGTCGCACTGGCATGATTCGAGTCATCAACAGGACCGCGTCTGTAAGCTTGACGCTGGCTCACGATTACATTTGCCATCTATGGTGGTGCGACGTCATGGGACTTTACTCCACCGGCTACGGCTTGGCGTTGCCTACACCAAACACTATCTTCACAAGATCGGCATCGAAAGTAACCCAAATTGCGCACAGTGCCACACTCCAGAGACTATTGGACACCTTCTTTGCGAGTGCCCGAACTATACTGCTGAAAGAACAACATTGGAGGCGACCGTGAAACTACTGGACTCTCGCCCTCTCTCTGAGGAAACTCTTCTGGGCGCCAGGACGAGACGTTCTGATTGGTGCCGTGTGACAAAGGCCCTGCTCAACTTTTTGTGTGAAACAGGCCTGGATACTCGTCTGTGACCGCCTGTGCACAACCTACATGGTTAATGACATGTGTCGGTGTTTGTATTGCTGACACCAGTTTTATGAGTTTTATGTGCGTCTACTCACCGCGATGCGAGTGCCAGCCAGTGTGGTGTGTGTGTGTGTAGACATCACCCGAGAAACTCATTGTATATGCCATCATCAGCCTTCATTCGCACTTTCCTTTTCCTCCTCTTCCCTTTCCCCTGTGTGGAGTAGCAGGCCAGGGCCATGTTACCACCGGCCGACCTCTCCACCTTTCCCTCATTAAAATTCCTTTCTCTCTCTCTCCTATCCTACAAAATCAATAAATAATTGATATTTATCGATCTAGTAGTCAATAAACTAGCCAGCCACTCAGTGGAACAGTAAATCGGTTATTTAATTTACCAGTTTCATCATTTGAGGTGTCTAGGCCTGCTGCTTGGAAGCAGTTTCTGTAGTCAGCTGCGATGGCATAAAGAGGGCTGACCACCAGGGTTGCCGTTGGTGGCTACTTTGCCACTTTTCGACTCCGTCTGGCGATGAAAATTTCACGCTGGCTCCTTGGCTACTTTCTGGCTACTTTGAACTTCTATTTTGGCGCATTTACTAGCCATTTTTTTTTTGCAATTGCATAAACAATAGCAAGCAAGAACAGAAAAGAACAATTATTTCCAAGCTTTGCGGTCCTCATTGCTGTCCCGGTCGCCTTGATGCGCGCGCGCGTCCTCGACGCATGTATTCCTCCAACGAACTGGAGTCTGAAATACGCCAGCAGCAGAGAATTAGCGGTGCACTTGATCGCGCATCATGTTTGACTTTCTGGCACGCAGCGGCATCGTACAAGGACACTTGCGGCGAATGCCCTTTTCAACACCTGGCGCAAGGAGCACTGAAAATTTTGACCCTTCCAATTTCTAATGCTGATGCAGAGCGCGTGTTCTCTTGCGTGAACTTGACGAAAACAGAGATCCGTAACAAAATGAAGCTGGACTTGCTTATGGCGATTCTGCGAATCAAATTTGGGCTACAACTCCAAGAAAAAACAGCATCATCGTTTAACGTTCCTGCTGAGTTGTTGAATAGAATGTGCCAAAATTACTCCGGCAAGAAGACTATCTACTCTAGATAAACTACGCGGACTGAACTTTTATTTATTTGTAACGTACCTGATACTTGAAGGGCGAGCAAGAGGCCCAAAATTCCGCGCTCTTTACTTACTCTGTGTTTTTGTGTTGATTCAAAATGATATTATTTATTGTTCATTAATAAAAGTTGCTTATAATAATGGTTCTTTTCTACTTGGCTACAAATGTGGCGCCAAGATAAGGTGGCGTGGCTACTTTTGGCTACTTTTAACTTCAGTTCTGGCTCTTTTTGAAAAATTCCCAACGGCAACCCTGCTGACCACGAGGAAGGAAGCAGAAAGTAATTAGGAACTTGGTTTCCGTGAAATAATGGAATTTTTGCTTATGCTTCGCTTCCACACAAGAACGTTTCCCTTTCAGGCATGCTCCACAAATATTACTGCCAATTGGGCGGATTTCTTCGCCATCTGCCCTCATTACCTTCCCGTGGTGTTCTGCCATTCCAATATTTGAGAACCCGTGACTACTTCTGTCACTGAAAAGTGGTTCAGGAGTGAAAAGTACCCTCTATTGTCTATACCCCCAAACAACACAGGTTTGGTTCTTATAAACCAACCTATGCACACAAGGGGGCAACGCGACATTGTTTGTATCCATGTGGGAACGAAATGAAAGAAAAAAAAGGGCTGAAGAAAAAAGAAGTGAGGAGGACATTTGGGAAGACCAGAGGTAGAAAAAAGGCTTGAAGTTCTCCTCGGGAACTGCAGAAAAGCCACCTGGACTGCAGGTTGTGCAGAACTAAAAGAAGCGCCATATCAGCTCTCCACGCCAGATCAAGAAGCAAAGTAGTTGTGAAAGGGATTCGCTCAAGGGTGATGGACACCAGTATTGTTCTCAGTAGGCCCGTGTAAAACACCCCGAAATGCTGTTACTTGACTCCTCTGCAATAAGGAAGGAAAGATTAGGAATTCTCATCTTGGAATCTCTTCTTGGAGATCTTGGAACTCTCACTTCACCGTGTGTGTCAGAAATTACGCGCTCTTT
This sequence comes from Amblyomma mixtum, assembly GCF_055824585.1. NCBI lineage: Eukaryota > Metazoa > Arthropoda > Arachnida > Ixodida > Ixodidae > Amblyomma > Amblyomma mixtum. The sequence goes on along the minus strand of NC_143020.1, from coordinate 124,275,143 downwards.
CTTGCTTGCTGTTCAATATTAGATACTACATGTCTTTCTTCGTTAGAAAAGCAATAATTCATGCCTTGGGTTACAGCGTTTTAAGGTATGGCATAAGAGTTTATGGGCATTGTGGGCTTCGTTGGCAAAACAGACTTAACTCCATCTTGCGCTCAATCTTAAAAAACAGTGCTTACGATTTACAACTTCCAAAGGAATGTGGTGTTTTTAGTTTTCTAAGGCTCCCAAATTTTAATGCTCTCTTATTTGAAATGGTTGTACTCAAACATTTTTGGGAAAGTGCGTATGAAGTTTAGTATGCTCCGCGTAGATCTCTCAGACCAAAAGGGAGATGTAGCATTCCCCGCTGTTCCACTCGCTATGATAAAAGAACTCGTGTATTCTATGTTCCTTCGTCACTAAATGTGTTGCAGTCAAGTGCATTTTCTGTGAGTACAAATTATAAACTAAAAAAACTATTGCGTTCATCTGTTTCATCTGACCTTTAGTTTTGTGTTGCAGTTTTTGGTATAATTCATCGCCTATTTTGTCTCGTCGTTCCTTTTCGTGGTCATATATTCCTGGAATTTTATCGCCTACATTGCTTGATATACATTTGTTGCTGACGTAGTTTAGTGGATTCAACGTTTATTCTAGTTAACTGTGAAGTGTGATGTGGTCAACGTTTTATTGCTGTCCTACTTTTCTGTTGCTTTCTGTTATTCTTGGTTTGTAAAGCGCCGCACGCGACTTGCCTCTACCTGCCAGGCGCTGCCATACAAGCCCAATGGGGCTTCGGCAGGCCTGAATCTGTAAAGTGTCTTTGCAGTGCAGAATAAACTGATCGGTTGATTGACTGATTGATTGATCGATGATTGACTGATTGATTGATTGATTGATTGGTCGATTGATTGATTGATTGATTGATTGATTGATTGATTGATTGATTGATTGATTGATTGATTGGGGCCGGGGAGAGCAGGGAAGACAATGGCGGTAAGGTCAACTTTTCACACAGTTCGTCTAAAGAGGATCGCTCACAGTCTGCGTTGCGTAAAGGCCCTGATGCTGTGCCGGATTTTATTGAAGCATACTATTTTAGCTACCACTTCAGCCCTTCACCGTGGTTATGCGCCTCCAAATCACGTGACACGATGATGCCACACCACGTGACACGATGACGTCACGGCAGTGGAGAAACGGGGGCCCACCTCGCGCCGTCGCTGTGGTTGTGCGCCTCCAAATCACGTGATACATGACGTCACACCACGTGACACGATGACGTCACGACAGTGGAGAAACGGGGGCCCACCTCGCGCCGTCGCTGTGGTTGTGCGCCTCCAAATTACGCGACACGATGATGCTTCGCATTCTCCAGGCTTAACCAAGTTAAGCCTCAGCCGTTTTTTTTTAACGCGACCTCCCTCGGCAAATGCGACTAATAAAAAATTGAACAAGAATGACAAATAAGGCGAACAGACAAATTGGTTTACGACGCATCTGTAGATCGGAGCCCTTTGGGAAAGCTTGCTCATCGCCTCAGGAGAGTGTCTTCGACACGCATCCAAGGTGTCTCGTGTTTTAACATATTAAAAACATGCTTTTTCCGTGCTATCTGCTGATTGCAAAGTGAAAAGCTTGCTGGTTAAGCGAACGAGAAATTCTCGCCACAGACAAACACTCATGTGTTGATAACAAATTACCCAGGGCTCGAAGAAAAAAAGGAGAAAAATTTGCCCACGCTTACATTACTTCCTAATGCGAAATCTGAGCAGCTCTTTCAGTTTTTCGATAGATTGAGGCAAACAATTCGAGCAGGACATGTATGTACAAATACAGACAACTTGTTATTTTTCACACATATTCTTTCTTCAAGAAACACTCCACTATGCAGTTCTTGATTGTCTCGAAGGAAGCTTTGTGGTCGGAGAAATAGGTGTATATATGCTCGACTTGCTGCACCAATGCTTAATGGTTCTCAAAGACGAGGTCTATGCAAGTATTTCGCGAGGTTGTCACAGCCGTGGGAGGCGTTACGAGCGAGACTAACGGGATGTTCTGCCGCATAACTGGTAAGAAATTCCTGTTTGTCTTTATATCTACATTAATGTCCCCACCCACCCTGCCACCCTGGTAGATGGCAGTTAATGGTTGATCGCGAGAGTTCGCTCACTGTTGTCAGCGCTAACGCATGCAGCCCACATCTCTCTCTCTCTCATCCCCACCACGTACCTATAAGCGCGATTCAGGCGTTCACTCACCAGGGAGCCAGTTATGCGCACTTACTTTCCTTAAAATGGTTGGAGTGTAAAACGTTGTGAACGCCGATGCCAATGAACACAATGAACGTCGACGGCCTATGGCTTCAGCGCCGCGTTTCTGGCACAGCGTTGTCAATGCCAACGCATGCAGCGCACATCTGTCACTACCGCCACGTAGCTTAGCTTAAAACACGACTGGTGGTGGCGGTGGTGCGACAATTTTATTAGAACATCCTTTCTGTTAGGCGTTCAGTACGTCCTGGGCCAAGGCGACGAGGGCACGTTGCAGCCTCAGATCCAGGGAGGCGAGCCAGATGGGCCACGGTGGAAAGGGGGGGGGGGGGGGGGGGGGGGAGGATAGGCGGGGGACTGGAAGGCTGCGTGGCACTGTGTAAGGCAGTGTTCTATGTTCGCATATGTGTGTGGACAGTTTGGGTCCTGAGGTGTGGACGTGTGCCGGTTTAGATAAAGTTTGGCTGGTGTATGTAGGTGATTAAACTCTATTCGGCGAAGAATGCGAGCTTCACGGATCGATAAGGATGGGTGTGGTGGTGGTAAATCAGCTAAGTCCCATTTTTGCTGCGCGATGAGGTGTCCACTGTTCCAAGAGGGTAGTTATGCACCTTCCGTATACTTTCCCAGCTCCCATTCCAATGGTTTCGCAGCTTAATGCGCGACTAATGTGTCCACTGCTGGTCACGGGGGACAACGGCGACGGCGACGGCGACGCCGCGAAACGCAGAAACGGGCGGCAAACAGCTGCGCTCTGAAAAGGCGGGATTCTGTGATAAGCCTAAAAAGGAGACTAGCTGTAGCACGAGAAGAGCTGATTACCGCCTCTAAGTTCCGGAGGGGCGAAAAGCATTGTAGCTTGTACGCACGGCCCAAGAGTTCTTCCTTCCGTCTTTCTAGGAAGAGTCGTGAGCAGAATTATAAATAACTGGTCTGTGCAAGAGGCTGCTCTCATCCCGGGTTGGTGTCTCGCAGTTACTCATCGCTTCTTTTTTGTAGCTAGTGTCTACACTGTGGTACTCTGCATGTTAACCTCGATGCAGACTCGAAGTGTTCTTCTATATACCTGCATATTGTGCTTAATCGCATAGCCAGCGCTTGTCAGTTTGAACTTTGTTTTTAGGGAGGTTTATCCTTTTTCGGCTAGCTCCACTCTGATCCTTATAGCTTCACTCCTTCTTTAGGACCCTCTCTATCAGTGTATTGCAGGTGATTATAGATAGGTCTTTGTGCCTTATAAATTATTGTTAGAATTATGAGTGCTCTAACATGGAATTTTTTTTTGGTACACCATTTGTTGTTTTGTTTGTCAGAAATTTAATAGTATGGAAAAACAGGCGACAGGCGGAAAAAATGCCACCATCTGTGTCGCTGCAATAGCTCGGCAACTAAGAAAAAAAAATCAAAAATGCTATAAAAAGCAATCGTCTATAAATTTGGCAAACGCACGAGCTTTTCTTTTCTGATTGCGTTTAACTAATCTTGGGTTTGAACACGCTTTCTTACGTTTTTACCTGCGTGTTTACTGGTTTTCCCTGTGAAATAAAAGGTGATGTGTGGGGTCAGTGACCGCTGCATTTTGCTTCGCTTAAGGTTACTCTAAGGACAAACTGAAGTCGGCCTGTACCGGCAGGCTACGGAATCCTATCGAGAATGTGACGTCGTAACTAGAAAGGCACCACTTTCACCGAAAAGGGAGCTCTGATAAGTTAGTAAATACCACAAAACTAAATGCAGGTGTCGCCTTCAGAGATAAAATGCGTGCCTCAAATCTGATTTTTAGGCGCGGATTCCTGAGGCACGCTAAAGCCCCATTCTCCGCAAAACGGTGGCAACCGGCTGTTCTCGGTAAGCAAGTGACGAGTTTTAATCCGCCTGTGGCAAGTTTTTGAAATACAATTTTCCAGATAATCAATACGTCTTTTGGCACCGGACGAAAGTCAGCACAGCCGGAAGAAGCCAGAGAATTAAATTTTACAGCCAGAAAATATTCGAACCAAACCACACTGATGCGGAATGCTGAAAGTCTTAAGAGAAGGCTTTGGATTACTTTCAAGGCGTCTGTTGCAAGTTCATTCCTACATTATTGCGAAGAATGTGCTCATATAGAATATATATTGCCGGCAAGAGAAACTGATTCAACGGATCGCATATAGATTTTGGATTTTTGTGTAGTGATGTGTTTATGACTATTCCGTGTAATTGTGATCGTCTTTTGTTTCGTATTTTCTATCATCAAACCACATATTTGCGAACCTTTATGGAGCGACAAGTCGGTACTCAGCATTTACGCCTTGGTAATGACTGTCGTAAGCAACCGGGATAAGCCCAATACAATTAAGAGGCCTCATCCACTGATTTCAAACTGCATCTTTTCAAGTACGTGACATCTGTGTGGCAAAACGAAGTATAATAAACAAAGTATCCATGTGCTGTGATTAAACTATCATTTGCGTGGGTGTAACAGTACAGAGACTATTCTGGGGATCTCTTATGAAGATATTGTACATATTTGTTATTTCATGCATTCTCTTGTTATTGTTTTACTGCTGTCTGTCATCGCCGTGCCAAACCGCTGCGGGAGATGGGAGCTTTCTCAAGCCGCGTGCGCGGCTTTTTTCCCTTTCTCCTCAGCCATTGTGCATGACTGAAATAAATGCACTGAACTGAACTGAAAAGGTATCAATGATACATACAGAACAGCGTGAGGACTTATCATTTTGAAATAATTGCTTTAATATACTTGCTCGAATTATCACGTGCGTTTTTCTTAGTTATTTATTTATTTATTTCAAAATACTGCATGCCTATGTGGCCCAAGCAGGAAGGGCAAACAACCTAACAACACACAAAAGAAACGAAAAAACAACACACAGCATCATTCGGCGATAACAAAGGGAAGGTAAAAACAGCAGCATTAAAAATACAAAATGAGACAACTTAACGAACGAAATGTTCTTCCAATGCGTTGCTAAAATTGGTATTTTGAAAAAGGGATTCTGGGAGCATGTTCCAATCGGAGATGGTTCGGGGGAAGAAGCTATACTTAAATGAATTTGTTCGTGCAAAGATAGGCTGCAGTGTGTGTTCCTTAGTGTGTCGTGTACGTCTGGTGGTAGAAGGTTGAACATATATAGTTAGGTATTGTAATGTTTACCTCGCGTGAAAGAATCTTACGGAGGAACAAAATTCGCTTTATTTTGCGGCGGTCTGAAAGAAGTGGGATATTATTTTCTGCCATTAGCTTCGTGGGAGAATCAAATCTGATGTATTTGTGGAAAATAAACCTGACTGCTTTCCTCTGAATGATTTCAAGGGAGTTAATGTTCTTTTTCGTATGCGGATCCCAAATGATAGATGCGTATTCAAGCTTCGTCCGAAGAAAAGTGTTATATGCCAAAAGACTAATATTAGCGGGAGCGGAACTGAGTTTTCGTTTTAGGAAACACAATGTTGAGAATGCTGAAGAGCAAATTTGGGATATATGCGCTGACCAGTTTAATTGATTGGTAAGTATCAGTCCTAAATACCTATGGCTGGCAGCTTCTTGAATGTTGGAGCCTTGAAGAGAATAAGTAAAAGTGCTAATATGTTTTTTTCTTGTTACACGTAGCAGTACAGTTTTCTTGATGTTAAGATTCATGCTACAATCCTCACACCATCGATCAATAGCTGCCAGGGAATCTTGGAGAACACCATGATCTGAGGATTCCCTTATCTCTTCGAACAATACGGAATCAACAGCAAATAATCGTATGGATACTGAATTTGGAACAACGCCAGGCAAATCATTTATGTATAGGAGAAACAATAAAGGACCCAATACACTTCCCTGCGGTACACCAGAAGAGACGCCCAGGGAACCGGAAACAGCACCATTTACATAAACAAACTGACTCCTGTTTTCCAAATTTGCATCAATCCATTGAATCACGTAGAGAGGAAGACGGATGAGTTCTAATTTATAAATAAGCTTATTGTGTGGGACCGTATCGAAGGCCTTGGCAAAGTCTAGGAACAGTATGTCAACCTGCCCCGAATTTTCAAGAACACAAGAGAAGTCATGAACGGCAGTCACAAGTTGCGTAACTGTTGACATTCCCTTTCGGAATCCGTGTTGAAAAGGTGAGAGTATGTCTTTGCTACTGAGAAAATCCCTTATAATACCAGCCAGTAATCCTATTTCGGCTTAGATTCATCAAGGACGGTGAAATGGCTGTAGAAGATATCGCGCATTGAAAGCACACGTAAGGAGTCATCAAAAAGTATCTGTAACAGAAAACAAGTCATGTTAGTTTAGTATGGAGCAAACCAAATAAAGTAGGAAAAAGGGCTGTCCAAGAAGCTTTGGAAGCGGAGAAATCTGATGGGGCCCAAATGCACCTCTTGAAGGCAGAAAACCGTCCACGTGTTTCCGAATTAGGAAAAAAAACGGAGAGAGACAAGTCACGCAGAATAATGAGCGCCATTGCGCAGTAAATCCCCTTCTCCCACGGGCCGCGTTGGATAGGCATCGCGGGACCCTTTCGTACATCACCGGCTTACGAGCGCTGTCCCGTCGCAACAGCTGGTTCAGTTCGCAGTGAGCAGCTAGCCTAAGCAGTCGTCCATAGATGGCGCTCGGCAACCGTCTATAAAGACAGAGAGAATCGAGCTAAGCCTACGTAGCTTCATTCGCGCGCCAACTGCCTTCATTCGTCTAGTTTGGACAGGTCGCTGTCGACCGCTAGGCAAAGTTCCGAGGAAACTTTCGGCAGGCCTATATTCTGAGATGTCGCGCAAACAAATTAACCAGCGAGTGAGGGAATCGAAAGGGCAGCAAGGCATATTGCCTCTCGTCGTCCCTGGTGTGAGAGAAACTCCAATGGGCAGGAAGACAGTCCGCACAGTACGCCGATGGGATTCAGAGCGGAACGGAAATTCCGGTTCATCGTACACGATAATCTAGCGTACAGGGTCTGTTCTGAAAGTAGTAGGACTGGTTTTTTACGGGGAAAACGGGTGGACGAGAGGCGGTCTCAGCGTACAGGATCGTTGAAGGAGGATATTGGGAATACTGGAGAAAATCAGCAGTCGGCTCTCGGCCGTTGGAAAGAGCAGGTCGCTTGTACTGTGAACCTCTGTCGAAACGTCTCGTCACGCAGAATCATGGAGCGTTTATTGGATCAGCGATACGCGATCAAATTTTGTGTAAATCTTGGTAAAACGGGCAAAGAGACTCGCGACATGATTAAGGAGGCCTACGGTGACGCTGCCATGGGTAGATCAGGTGTTTTATGAGTGGCAGAAGTTGTTCCGAGAAGGTAAGGAAAGAGTGGAAGACGACGACCATTCCGGACGCCCTTCGACCAGCAAGACCAACGAAAATGTGTAGCGAGTGAAACATTTACTGAACAGTGATCGTAGGATGAGTATCAGAATGATTGCTGATGACTTGAGCTTTCCTCAAACCCAAGTTTTTGAGATCGTGACGCAAAGCTTAGCCATGAGGAAAGTGTGCGCGAAGTTGGTGCCGGGAGTGTTGTCAGAGGAGCAAAAGGCCAACCGGAAAACGATTTGCCGGGATCTTTATCATGTGAATGAGGACCCCGATTTTTTGCCCAGCACAAGCCGGGAACGCTGCCTCAGCCCCCCTACAGCCCCGACTTGGACCCGCCAGACTTTTTTCTATTCCCTAGAATAAAACCGACGCTCAAGGGGAACATCACGTGTCGGTAGAGGCGGTTCAACAGGCCGTGACAAGGGAGCTAAACAGCATTCCGGTCCAGGCGTTCCTGAAGGCGTTCGAATACTGGAAAACTCATTGGCAGCAGCGTGTAGGTGCGGAAGGATGCTACTTTGAAAAATTCTAATCGTTGGTACTATTTTCATGAATAAATTTTATTTAAAAAAATGAGTCCTACTACTTTCAGAACAGTCCCTGTATGTATAACGCACGGACGATGCCAGGAAACAGCGAACGCAAAGATTCTTTTTGGAGCTTCATCTGCTGGATCACTGCTGTCTGGTAATCACGGGCTGTGCGGAAGAATACTACAGCCCAGGCTCCTCTACCAACTTACGTCCCCCCAATTCCGCAGTAAAGAAAGCAGAAAAATGTTGGAACGCAGAGGACGCGTATTCACATAAACAAGAACAGCAGCCTTTTGACATTAAAGAACATAGTAAACAGGAAGCGAAGTGTTTGAAACACAATCGGTAATTGGCGGCTAGATGACCACATTCGTGCAAAGTGGACACCAGACTAACGAAAAAATAATTTGAAAGAAAGAGACGACTCGCCAAAGGAAAAGAGAAAGCATAAAGTAGAGAATAAGAAATACGAAAGAAAAAAAAAGTACTAGAAATTGCTAAACTATCTGACAAGCACTGATAGTCAGCTGCACCTCGCGGCTTTTCACGAAACCATCTCGGATTAAGGACGAGAAGCGTTAGAAAGCCGCAGCCGATGTCTTGTGAGCAGAAGCTGTGTTTAATTACCGAACTCGATGCAGGTGAGGAGGACCCGTGATAAGATGGGCGTCCCGGCTGAGCCTATCATCACTGACCAAGCTGGTGTGGCATGCCAAGCGTTTTGTATCACCAGCTGTTAGAAGCTTACTGTGTGAAGATTACGTTGTTCACACGAAATAGCAGCACCCAGACGTCAGGAGGGACAGTGACGTCATCATCAGTTATATGACCCAATAATGAGCAGCGTTATTCAATGATTTGCCTGTGACCGGATAAACGCATTACGCATTCATGAATTTCATGACCTTCCTCATACAATATCACCATCATCATAGCTGACTCAGAAATTCGCGTCGCATTCCTCAGTATATCTTCCATCACCTTTAAACTTGGTCATGAATTCTGGCCATTTCTATCTGGCAGTTGCTCCATCAGCAAACAGTACATTTTGAAGCTGTGAGACAAAGCGCACAATCAATGTACACTGTTTACGGCCGCACCCGACAAGACTTCTGACAACACTGCAAACACAAAATAGCCTGTGTTGGAGTAAAAGAGAGTAAATTGTCCTCTTGCGCACTCCCTTTAAAGCGCAGAGTATGCCGCCAACGTCCCAGGGTAGATTTCTATCACTAAATAGACGTAATGCTTACGCTTGGCAACGGAGGTATATTACCACCGAAAAAGCATAGTGACTTGATGCAGGTAGCAATGGGAGGGCGCCTTTAAAAGCGGCTTCAGAAGCCTTGACGTCAGCAAATAGAGGAGGTGGAAACCTCGGTTTAAATCTTCGTAACTCCAACAACTTCTCATGTTTTGGAGAGGGAATTTGTTTCCGTTGTCAACAGTAAGTATTCCATATTTTAGTGATAAAAATCTGCCCGAGGGCTGGGTCAGCATACCCTGCCTCTAAAGGGAGTTCGACAGAGATAATCTTACTCCCTTTTTATTCCCACATAGGCTAATTCATGCTTTGAGTTCAGGGGTACCTGCCGTGCCTGGTCGATGGGCGTTTCGACGTTCCTGCATTCTTCTATCAATCATTTTTTCCTCTGGTGACGTTTTCTGTCCTTAATTCTCTATTCGACTCTCCCCCAGGTGGTCGAAATTTCCGGTGTCCATCGCTACGGCGTCCCTCATAGCCTGAGTTGCTTTGGGACATTAAACCCCAATAAACCAAACCAAACCATCATTTCATTTCCAGTGCTTGGAGAGACGCACAGCGAATTTTTTTATATGCCCCCTCCCCGTCCCTCTCCCCCGCCACCTCTGCTAACGCGAGCCAGGTGTATCTGTCCGCCTGGATGTGTCGTACTCGCGGTAGATTAGGCGAGCCGTGTTCGTGGGCTTTAGCCGCTGCATTGCTTGTGAGCGGCGTTGCACGGAGGAAATCCCACGCATCCATCTGTGAAAGCTTGGGCTCCTCGGTTTGCGAAAGCCGGTCACGAGTATGGAATGCTCTTTATCCCTGCTTGGAACGCTGTCTGAGTGGATTCTTTTATCTCGTACATGCTTGGTTTAAAGAGTCAGATTTTAAGAGCCGGGAGGCTGGACTAGTATATCTGAATTTAAAATACCTTTTTAATATACTGTTAATTAGTTGCGTTAAAAGCTGGAACAATATAGAATAATCGTTAGTGGAGACGAGGATCAGAACCGTGCTGCCCATTGAATTGAATACTCACCTTTGGTCTTGTCTATCGAAGAGTGGAATTCGCTTCCTTCTAGCATTGCGACTGTCGCTGAAACATCATTATTTCAAACACCTCTTTGGTCCTATTTAGAAAATTCTAACATATGTTGATGTGCGTTTTTTTTTATCACTGTGTGATTCACTTATGTTTTTTTGTTTTTTTTTCTTGGTTGCTCCAGTGTGTGTGTGTGCTGGCCGTAACGTTCCGCAAAATGTTAGATGCTGTGTTTAGTAACTTTCGAAGCCGGGATTTTTCTTGATTTTTTGCGGGGTTTGCTACATGTGCATTTTTTCAAGTACCTCATATTAGCCTTTTTTTTCCCTTCCTCTTATTAACTCGTACCTGCCTTCTTAACTTGTTTACTTCTGTTTTCAGCCGTTTGTATTCTTTGCTGTTTATCTGTTGTTTTCTTTGATGAATCCCCCCCTATGTAATGCCCGCATTGGGCCTTTAGGGTATTGAAATAAATAAAATAAATAAATAAGTGGCAAGCATACACAACTCTCCCGTTTTCGCACAGGGCCCTTTGAACGTGATGCAATACAATGAAAATGAAGGAGGCTTGTTAGTCAAGGAGCTGGATGCCTGGACAACAACAAAAATAAGGAACGCTCGAGCACGGTATCCTTCCGTTTTCATGCTTAACGATCGAGGGAGGACTTCATTAGAGGCGAAGAATCGCCATACCATTGGCTGAAACACGCTGCCGAGCTAGCTAGCATTCAGTACTAAATAACAAAAATGCTGACTTCTCCTTCAGCAGAAGTCACCATAAAATGCTGTCATATGCTGTTAGGTTTTTGTCTATCAGTCTGTCGTGATAAGCAGCTTGTCTAGCAGGGCAACAGAAATAATACTGGAGACGGCAAAAATACGAAGCGGCCTAGACAGTGGCTAGTGAAAAATAAGAACATAACTTGCCTCGATGTACAGTTCCCGTCAAAAGTATACAGCCCAAGGGGTTTGCTTCTCAGCCCTTTAGCGCGGCTCCCTAGCAAAGCAAATAGTCCAAACCTTGGGAGGATTGCAGACGCAAAGCCGTTTTTCTTTCGAGAGATTACGGTCGCTAAGCATGCATAAGGAGGCATGCTGCAGACCTCACAAGAAACATCTTGGGCTGTATACTTTTGGCGAGGGCTGCACCTTGTGCAAGATCAACTGGGCGCTTGATTTTTATACTCGAGCCAGCTGATTCTCTATGTGACGGAGGGAAGGATACGCAGGAGAAGAGACAGATGTCGCCTTCGTACAGCGCTTCCTCCTTTCATATACTTCCGAGTGCGCCTTAACTTTCCCGGAAGGAACCATGCATGTCAACCACAAGATAGATAATAACTCCCGAGATACCGGCTACGAATCAGTCGACCAGTTTTGCTTCGATAATCATTCTATACCGGATGAGCTGAACGCGATAAATAGCCCAGTCAGCGCTTGTACCAATGCGCTAGTGGATTCGTTGTGAGGCATTCCTGTTGGATGTGCGTTGCTCCCACCCAACCTTTCCACTCCTTGCGCCACGTAGTTCCTTCGGGTTGTGTGCAAACAAGTCGACTCACCGGATGGCGAATAGCCCACGTCGACGGGAGTGAGATGTTTTGATGCGCACGTACGGAACTCTGTACGCTCAAGTACGAGGCATTTTGTTCCCACATTTGGGTTTCTTTACGGCAGCCTTGAGCGCAGCGGTGAGTATACGGCAGGAAATGTTTCAACGCTAGCAGCGCACACCAAAGCGTGTTTATCGTCCCCGTTTGGATCATTCGAGAAGTAAATTCGAAACTGCGACCGCTCTATCCTTCTGTTTTCCTTCGGTGCGCTGCCTGGCTGTGCATTAAAAAATCTGTGCAATTTATTAGGTTTCTTGCACTGCGATGCATTGTGTACCACATCGGCGCAACTAAAACCGGAGTGTGTTGAATAGTTAAAGGCGAAAAAGTGCTCATCGCGGGCCATGTTGTGTGCTGCGGCTGCATTCATGCACTATACTGCCTGTCACCACAGAAGCCATTCGTGTGTATACATCGTAATTGGGACGGAAGCCGTACGACTCATGCGTAGCTTGTCTGGTGGGCGTAATATTCGACTGCTGACAGCATGGTGCAGCAGGTGCGACACGTAAAAAGGTGGCTGTAATAGTGATAAAAAAAAAACGCCGGGAAAACGCACCACACCTGAGTGGGGAGGAAACGCATAAGTCGCGAAATTTTCAGCTCTTGGTATATTTGCTACTGTAGACAACCAGCACACCGACGTGTCTGAGATGTACAGTCTTTGTCAAAAGTAGCCAGGCTCCATGGTTTGCTTCTCATTCGTATAACAGAGCCCTCATGGCTTCCCTCAAGTTCAAAGAGTTTTTTGAAGGTGAGAACAGGGGTTCTTCTTACCATACAGAGATTTAGAACTTTAGGGCTAGCATAATAGCTTTAATATACCACTGAGAAGAAAAACGTGCAGCCTGGTTACTTTTGACAAAGACTGTACATTCAGGCACGTAGCACGAGCACATACCCAGCTTGCAGCCCAGTTTTGCACCATACTTCGGCACGTACACCGCCATATTCTGCTGCCTTTAGACGCAAAGCACAAGAAATCGTGGTCTTGCATAGAAACAACACTCAGGTATGAAGTAGCAATGACAATGTGCTGTGCGTATTCAACACCGCTTATGCTTTCGGAGCACCAGCGGTGGATAGCAATTTTGACTGACCAAGTAAAGAAGCCCTGACGAAATTAGTTTTCACCAGCGATCGCTTGACTTAAAGAGCAGCGGTGGCTTCAAAGAGAGCCATAACTGCTTCCCTCGGCGTTGCTCGTTGCGAAGGTACTCGTTTTGGTACTCGTTGCGGTACTCGTTGCGGTACTCGTTGCGGTACTCGTTGCGGTACTCGTTGCGGTACTCGTTGCGAAGGTAGCTCCGCATCTCCGCAAAATAGGGTACATGCAGAGTTTAGTCCGAACCAGGCTACTACACCCCATGCGTTCTTTAATCCTTTTGGGCCAATCGTAGGTAATTTGAGAGAAGAACTGCGTTGCCAAAACCATTAGTTCTTCTTCAGACTCAGTGCAGAGAGATTGTTAGTTTACTACGAGTAATAACTTAGGCTGCTACTGTCTTTCAAACATTCGAATATACGAATACTTTGCTTTCTGTATTTCCGCTAGTTCGCCTCTGCACATACTTGGCGCCTCAACTAGAGAAAGAACCTAAGAAGGAAGGACTAAAATGAAAACTACAGGACATTTTGCCCTCTTCCAGACTGGAGTAGCTCCGCTGGCTGCCGCCACGGGGCGCCAGGCTTTCAACGCTTTGTGCATCCAGGTATGGCGCTTTGACATCCTCCATGAAGTAAGACAAGAGAATGATGCATTGCCTGCAGAACGGAACGGGAAAGGCAGCTAGGCTTACCAGCATTAGTTGGTAGCTGTCCGAAATTGCTGGTAATACAGTTAAAATTTTGCCCTAACGGAACAGTAAATGTTTGCTTCTGTGAATAAATTTATTCACGTCAATTGTGCTTGCTTGCATTCACCTCTGCTCATATAGCGAAGCCAGAATACGCGCATGCTCATGAGTATTCTGCAGCAGTTTTTTTAACCTACTAACGACATAAAGCCCTCCAAGAGATACCAAGTTCAGGAACATCTCTTGCAAACAGCAGCACACCCTTTTATTATATATACCGCAGAAAAACAGATTCCGCAGGGTATGTTTTGAATACTCATATGGACACCTGCTAAACATTCAACGAGTGATGCGGTCAACAATTTTCGCAGTGCCCAAGGTCTGCTTCTTGCATTATCAGTGCGTATAACATTTATGCTTTGCAAAGAAAGAACTATGCGACTGTGGTGCTTATTCTGGCGGACATTCCATGGTATAGGGTAAATTAATTTAAACAACTTTAGGTACCGTAAAGTGCTCCATAGTCACCTTCGTAAAATATACCGCAGTCAGCTATGTAAAAAAAGCACGAAGCGTATGTAGTGATTGTTTTCCATATTTTCGATGAAGGACGACCAGTGGGTAGTCATTTATGGTTTGAAGATTAAAACACTCAGAAGACTTGCAGCCATCCGGTATTATGTGAAGCGCAGGGACGAAATATTACACGGAATATAAATTCTACACGGCTCGATAGTTTTTCTCCGAAGCATATTCAAAACAAAACAGAGAAGAAATTAAAGATTATTTTAGATGCCTTCCAAATTCGCGGAATCTTCCCGGTTCCTGGATGGTACGGCATGTTTACCCAGAGTGGCCGAAAGGACACCAATATAGTGCCCAACGAAACTTCGAAGCACGATCCCACCTACTGCGACAGGTGTTATGGTTATTTACTTTAAACTCGGTAGACGGCATGTTTGCAGACCACGCGTACACGTATCCATTGAAGAGCGCGGCAGCAAGGGATGCGTTGACTGAAGCTTTCCTCTAAGCTTCACGTTATGAGCTCAATTTTCAGTCCAGCGCAGCCGAAGAAGCGTTATTTTAAGGATGGACTTCAAAACTGGAAAGCATATGCGCGTTGCAGTAGGCTGATAGTACGAAAACGACCAGCTGCTCACATCGCAAGTAACCTGAGATAATTAATAAGCTCCCATTTTTTTTGCGGGGGGGGGGGGGGGGGGGGGGGGGAGGAGCGATAGCAGTCGTCCCCTAGTCTAGGAAGAAAAACTTTTGAGGCTTGTATTTTTTTTCGAAGATATTACGGCTACTATGTTTGTTGTAGCATGACTTTACTTGCTCCTATATTTTCACGATACACTACACCTAGGCTCTTTTTTATATAAAAAGCAATCTAGAATCTCATTACTATCTTCTTTTGTCACGTGCATCAGGGTATTTAACTGCATCAGGATATGCTCCATAAGAATCCCCCATCTGGCCTGTCTATGGCGCTGGCCTGAAAATATATTGATCTTCATAGCCGGGTTCGAACCCGACAGTGGTGGCCGCGTTTTGATGGAGGCGAAACGCAAAAAGCCTGTGTGCTGTGCCACATCAGTGCACGTTAAAGATCCCCAGGTGGTTGAAGTTATTCCGGAGACCTCCACTACTGCACCTCTTTTTTTCCTTTCTTCTTTCACTCCCACCTTCCTCCCTTCCCTTACGACGTGGTTCAGATGTCCACCGAGATGTTGAGATACTTACTACGCCATTGTCTTTCCAGAAAACAGAGTTCATTTTCATTTCATCTCGTTTCGTCGAGAAAAATTTTTGCTTCTAATTTTACCTTTCGCCTTCCAGTAGAGCTTGAATATCGGTTCATATATCTGTTCTTCGGAAAAGAAACTAATAACTTCTGGTTAAAAGCTGTCCGAATGCCTTGTCCTCAGATATTTTATAAGCATTTCATCCCAGAAAAACCGAGGACCAGGTCTGGGGAAAGCTTGTACCTACGGTATCACCGGTGGGTACCAGGCTGAACTGGGGATCAAACTCCGCACCTGCGGCAAGGAGGATTTTTTAGCGTGAGGGAAGGTTGAAGTACAATAAAACAAATTATTTTTATGACCCTGCTTATAATTTACGATACTGGCTCCACTGTTTTTAAATATTTTCGCTTTCTGGGGCAATTCCAGGACGAAATTCTTGCAGTTTTACACAAGACACAATTTCTTACATATATGAAACGATTTAAATGGATTTCGGGAAGTAAATTGTTAGCTGCTGGCGATCTATAAGGTATTTCATTTCATCAGTTCCGGTTAAAGAACCTAAAATTTCACTCGACATAGTGCTACAACAGGCCATTTAAGGTGCTTTGTTTTGGCTATTGAGTTGAAAAATGTACCGTAGTATATGTGGGCAGCTTAAGTTTTTGGCATTCAGTAATTAGCTGCCTTTTGCTATGTTTTATTTTAGTGGCATTCATTTGCACTAAAAATCTATCAATGTTTCTTGCACCTTCATTCAATAAGGAATCAGTGCAATGACAGGCGTAATGTTTAACAAATATACGCCATGTTTTCATTGCATGGGCATTACAGGCTTAAAAAAACAATTAAGCCATTCACTTTACCTTTAATATCAAGTTTACCAATTGCAAAAGAAAAACATGAAAGCACTAATCTTTATTTGAAGCTGTAGTGGTTTCCTGTGGCTGACGTGGACAGCCCGGAAGTTCTTCCAAATGAATCGGATCCATGCGCGCTGGTTGTCTTGAAAGCAGTGGAATGTTATTTTATTTATTTATTTGAAATACTGCCAGTCTCTGGTGGAGACCTTAGCAGGTGGGCATTACATGTATAATACAGGGTAAATGATAAACATTTCGAAAAGCGGCTGTGCAAAGGACAACAATAATCTAGATAATTCATAGCTCGGAAAAACTGAAAAGAAGTTTGACAGATTTCCACAAGCAATCCAAAGAAAAACGCGTGCTAGTTCAGAAACAAACATAATATAAACATGGGCATAACACATCGTATACTTCTTGAAGTTGAAAAAAGCTTTCTAACCACAACTCTAGTTTTAAAACGCGCCTTCTAGCGCAGAACAAAAATTTGAAAATGAATCAGCGTTAGTTATAGATGCGTCTAGACGGTTCCGTTCTCTCGTTGCTAGTGGGAAGAAAGAATCTTGGAAAGTGTTACTGTGATAAGGATATTCGGTTAGCGTGTACGCGTGCTGGTTTCTTAATGCATGTTTTGTGACAGTGAAATGTACTTTGATGAATCGATGAACACTTTGATGAACACTCTAGTGAGCGCGAAGAGAGGCTTCGCGTGTCAGCTTGCTCCAACGATGTCCTCTTTTCCGGGCTGGGTTGTCTGGCGCTAATCCCCGGCAGAGCATACCTTGCGTAGCGTAATGTAGTAGACAGTCGTGTATTTTTGGCGCTTTAGTTGCCCCACCTCACACGTTAAGAGACGAGTATACTTGTTTGGTTTCGCCGAGTTTTATTACTGCTTCTGTTACTAGCGGCAAGCATTTGAGGGTGCTGTATCGTCGTTACTGAGTAGTGTTAAGCACTCGAACAACCTCTCTGTCGAACTAATCCGCACTGGTAAAGCTTTGCGCGGATAAAAAGG